>NC_061092.1:65385699-65401018 GCF_015104395.2 Macrobrachium nipponense
ATCAAAATGAGACACGCTACAGATCACGTAGGCCATTTGAATTATAGGTCGCGGTAGTTGTCTCAAGCAGGGAGCTTGGACTAGAGTTTATAAACAATTGAATGACTACAGGTGACGGCATGTTATCTTAGCCTACTTTTATTGTATACGTCCATCTTTTCGTCTCTAGTCTGATCACTTCCTGCAAGCAATCTGGTTGAACCTCTTTAGTTCTGTCTTTTATATATATGGGCCTAACATTCCATATTTTTATTATGTTAAACACTTACATTAGCTCGGTCAGCTACCAAAACCAACTACTGAATATTACTCAACTTGACTTGCATTTGACTTATAGGAGTGTGATACAGACACTATGTGAATATACATATATATATAATAGTAAATAAAAAAAATTCATGGTGTACATGAATTGATTCAAGTAATAAAATATAAAAAACAATGATATTGGTAAATAATAGTGATCACATGATATATAATGATACAGTTTTTCACTTCATCTCATTAAGATACATATGCTGACAGGAAATACTAATGTAACTCTAGACAAGTTGCATAAAGAATGAAAGATTAACATGATAAAAATCATATTTTAACTGATAAAAAATTTCATATATGAATTGATAAAATTTAATTATGTTTATGCTGATTGATTCGTTGATTTTTATGCTAAATGTTATATATCTGCATCATTATCCATATACTAACTCATATATAACTGCAGATATTGGTAAGATAAAAGGTAACAGATTGATTATAGGCTACCTGATTTGTTTATACATAGTATATGGATTCATATAATTATGATTATATATGTTGCACTTTAAATAGATTCCTATTGCGTACACTCGCAAAGATATATTTCGATTCGTTATTTATGATCATTTATACATAGATTCCTAGTGCGTACACGCAAAAAAATATTTTCGATTCTGTTATTTATGATCATTTATATATTAGGATACATGACCGAGGGTTATAACTACTTCACATTTAAACTAGCTTCGAAACAACTTTTGTTCGTCAATTACACAGTTCCAAGACAACCACCTATAGGCCAAATGGAAAAGGCCGTCCATTTCAATGGTTGCAACCAAAGTAAGGGGAAAATTTGCCTGGGTGCGGGTCCAACCGTTCTTATTTTGCGCTCGATAACTTTTTCTTTCTGCATCCTAAGCTACACGATACCGTTCGCGATGAATAAAATCATCCCAGCACGAGTCCTTCGCCAGCAAATTAGAGTTGAATATCCTTCGGGTCGTAATTGTCGGAAGTATGTCCCTTTTGTAGTCGATTTCCGACAGCCGCAGGAGCATTCCGCATTAAAACGAGATTAACGACGGGATACGGTGTCGGTCGAAGAAGTCCATGATGGTGCTTATTCCTTTCACATTGTAGGCGGTTTTGTTACTCGACTTGCCGTCGTCCGCAGCGGACGAACGATTTTTTTTGAAGTACGATGTGAAACTCTCCGTACTGCAGGATACTGTAACAGGTTCCTTAAATCCAGCCTGCAAGTGAAATTATACTTGTCCACAAGGGCAAAGTAAATTCAGAAGACATCCCAATACAGGGGGGGAGAGAGAGCCATTTAGACAGAACTTAACCCACATGAATTCGCTGATATTTTGGAATCAAAAGAGTCAGCTGTACAAACTTTTTTATCCATGGCCATTAACAATGAGTGAACCTATCCAGGTCTAGATGAATGTAAAATATCCATAATTATAAAAATAAACAGATGTCAATACGAATCCCAAAGAAAAATTTGAATTATTAACTGGTAGTAAATTACTAGACCAAAGAAGGGTGGAAAACGGAGCTTATTTGGTAAAGATTGCCAGGCAACATCGAAGTTCAAAAGATAATATTAATCATGATTCTGTATTTCTCTATGCTAACTGAAATTAAGTTGTGATAAAATCTGATCCTATGTGCCCCTAACAAAAGTTTCATATTCAATTTTCTCGCGCGCATCCTCTGAGGTTAATTTTTAAAACTTTATTAATAGGCTAGAGATGCAACGAAAGAACCCACTATTGTAACCTTAATTCTATATAACTTTGGGTTTTTTTTTTCAAGAAAATGTGACATTTCCCATGAATGTGATTTACTTGGATTGTGATAGACTAATGTTGCAAGTATTATTTCATATCCATAACTTGATAATTCTAAATGTCCGTTTACCCATGTCATAAGCTGAATTATTGACTGTAATTGTCTATGAGGTTTCAGAAAAAAATTAATTCATTTTGTTGTTATAGAAATTCTATTTGCTTATTTTGTTTACTTTTAAAACGATTGCAAGTCCTTAACTAAATTTGCATTGCACACACGGATAAGAATAGGTTATGTGGTATGTCATGTGAAGTTCATGAGCTAAGCATTCCTTTCTCCAGTCAATCTGCTTCGCAAGCAGAGACGACAAACAGATGAAGCCTGTGTAAGCAGACTATTGAGGTTAAAAGGAATAAATGCTGATACGGCAATGATGACGTCGTCACTTGGCAGGAGATTGCTCTCAGCCAGCTAAGAGTTACGTGACTTGCTGTAATTAAGTACGACTTTAGTATTTTCGATGATATTTTTTTGTTTTTTAATACTCGACCCGCATGAGAAGAAGTCTGAAAAAAAAAACAGTACCAAAATTGAACAATATATTAGTTTCATGTTGGAAATCTGCATGATTGTAATTATTGTTAAATTAAATATTCCTTATTCAAACTAATGAAAAAGGTTTCCATACAAATTCTATATATATTATTAGCCCTGTATAAGATTCATATAACGATTATTCCATAGATAAGATTTTCACTTCTAGACTTCCTGACTTTAAAATCTCTTTTATTTTATTTTATTTTATTTATTTATTTATTTATTATTATTATTTTTTTTTTCATTGACTACGATATAAATCACCGGACAGACAATATGTCAGTAGGTTTTGATATGTGTTTGAACTTTTAGCTTTATTTGTCATTACTTAAGCGTTAAGTTAGAGTTCAAATCTTTACGCAGATATATTTGGATATTAATTAACCTATGGTTACGTTTTGCTTATTGATTTTATCGTGATTCCTTTTTTATTATAATTTGTAACCCTTCCGACTTCTTACGGAGTGTATTATATTGACTCCACTTGTATCCATATTTATTTTATTTTTATATTTATTTATTTATATATATTTTTTTATATATATTTGATGAATTAATGGTTGCTTGTGAATATGTGGAAAAGTGTTCTAGCGGCGTACCGTATAAGGCTACTTGCGATATCAAGATATGATGATAAAGGTATTTAAAACCGCGAGAACCTCGCTATAATCCAGTTCGGATCCAATATCACGAGTTGTAACCTCGTAAGACATTGACACTTCCTATTTAATTATCCGTTATTCAACCAAACCGATTTGACTCTGGGTGATAAAATATAGTATTGATTTTCTTAATGGATAGGAATTCACACAACGTGTTATGGAGATTATTATTGATTTACACCACCCGAGTCAGATTATCATGTATTGAATTCCATGTTTACTGATTTAGCACTCATAAATCCATAACGCACTCAATTGCGGTGTTTGTTTTTTAGTGCTATTAATTCTATATAAGTGTCAAGGAACTATTGACACTAAGAAGTGTTATTCCCTCTGTCAGACTCGTAATTCTGTTAATAATTCTACGTATATTCTTTCACGGATTGATTTGGCACAGGATAGGCCCCTAAACTGACAGGTGTCTTAGTGTATCCCTTGTTTTCATGACACGTGTTACAATTAGTTATGTGCTTTTATATCTGTAAGCATTGTAGGCCAGTAAAATAGTGATTTTGGCTTTCTGTGACATAGTAGGGAACCCTGGATGACTGAATGCAACCAGTTTATGACGATTGGTATGAAAGAGATTATTACATACTACCTGTCATTAGTCACCTGCTGTGTTCTTCGGGTTTTTCCTCATCACGAACCTACATATATATTACATTTGATTACATTATTCTGATACACATACTTTAAATATACTTTTGCTTTAGGGTTTCTGCTCGAAGTGTTATTGTTTTTTGCTTAGTCGCTGACCCTGTTTGCCGTTCGAAGTGTTTATTGTTTGCTATTTGCTGCTGACTCTGTTTCCTGTTCGAAGTGTTTATTGTTTTGGTTATGTCTGTTGACTCTTGCTTTGTTCAATTTTGTAACAGTTCTGCGCTCCAACCCAGATATTCAATACTCGCGATCTCTTGGGTTAATTGGAATTTTCTTGTTTAGATACGGTTTTAACAATAGGCACGGATTTTTGTTTTTCTATATTTTTTAGTCTAATTAATGGTTCTTTGCAGTATGGTGCGGGATTGCGGGATAATGCGTCAGCTATGATAATTGCTTTCCCAGGTAGATATCTTATCTTGGCTCCAAGACCTGAATGATCATTTGTCACCGAGTTCCTTTTGGACTGTGATTAAAGCCTTTGAAAAACTCAGTAAAGGACTCATGTTCAGTAAGGACTTTATCAGGATAGCCGTAGATTATGAACTTAAAATGTACTAGTGAGTTAAAGATACCTAGCCCTTCCTTGCCTATTACTGTATATTTACTTTCAGAGGGCATTTAGTTTACGTGAATAAAAAGCTATAGGAAAGAACTGTTTTATCACCATTACTGAAGTAGTACCCCTCTTACCCCTTGGTCTGAGGCGTCTGTTGCAATAAAAAAAAAAAAAAATTTCCTTATTTAAATCAGGGATTTTTTAAGTTAGGTGAGCTGCATTATTCCGTTTTTTAAGATATCGAACACCTGTTGATGCTTTTTAAACCATAATAAATCTACGCTCTTCTTCGTAAGATCTGTTAAAGGAGCTGTCATGAGTTGAAGAGTTACATATTTACATACGATTGTAATACCCACTACAGCGCAAAATTGCTGTATCCCCCTTTTACGTTAATAGGTACCGGAAGTTATGAATAGCCGACACCTTACCATGGACTACTTTAAGACCTTGACTAGACACTAAAACCTAGATAAACATGTTTGGTTTTTAAAAACTCACCTTTAGATATTTTACTCTGAGATTATTTGTCTTTGTCTCTGTAGCACTAGCTCTAGTTTATGTGAATGCACTTCTAAGGTATTAGAAAAGATTATATGACCAACCATATAGGCATGTAGGGTATCCCCTAAAAAGTCTCCAAACACTATATTATAATTGGGGCTCAACGTAAGCCGGAGGCATACGTAAAAATTGATAATGTCCCCTGAGTGTGCTGAAAACGGTGTATAGGTACAATCACTTAGGTAATGGTATCTGGTAAAAGCATTTAAGTAAGTCCAAGTTTGGTGAAAAAAAAAATTTATTCTAACCTAACAGAGATAAGATGTCGTCGGTACATGGCACTGGAAACTATCGGGAGTCGTTTCCTTGTTTAAGCGACAGAAATCTACGCAGATACACCAAGTCCGATCTTTTATGGCATGACGTTTGAGGGAAAAATTATATGGGCTTATTTGATTTCCTAATGCTCCTATTACTAACATTTTTCAACTTTGTCATTTATCTCTATTTTGAAATTTCATTGGGGTTCTATACGAAGGTACGTATATAGCTTTATGTTTGTCCTTAGACCGTATTTTGTTTCATGACATCCGTTTTTCTCCCAGAGATCACTCGCTAGTGGAGAAAACTTCCTGGTATTCAGGTAAAAGATAAAAAAAATTTCTGCTGAATCACCTCTGCTTGAATGACTTTACGGATATTACTTTAGATAGATTATCAGAGAGATTCATCTACGACTGGTTGGGCGGGATTAAAAATTAGCAACAATAAAAAATGCGATATTTATAACTTCCGTATCCACGATATTTATACGTTTGTGGATCACTAGATTTAACTTGTTGCTGCGAGTCACCGTGTCTATGGCTTTGTTTCGCGGAAATCGTTATATTTCAGAGTGTCGGAAGGATTAAAATTTAATTTCCCAGCAAAGTCTTTTTACAACGCACTAAGACATTCGAGGGTGCATGCTTCTCGAGATTTTGCGTGCAAACTACGACTGCGGTTGTGGGAGAATTCTGTTGGGTCATTTGAACAATGTTACGATTTATGAGACAAATGTATAGTTCCTTTATATAAGTTATTATTTGATTAATTGTCTCTTTTTTTTTTTTTTTTGTTCAAACTGATTTTAATATGTTTGAAGGTTTATAGGATTTTTCCTTTGATAAACATGCCTTATTTTGCAGGGTGTAAGATAATATTTTGTATACGCCTAGATGGATCTTACAATTACACTACATACAGATCAATGTTTTTTATAAACTATAGAGGTATCTGTAGGCGCTCGCTTATCCGGACTTCTCATTAGGGAAGTTCGAACAACAGATGGTGAGTCCGTAAATACAGGATATTACGTGTACTAAAGAAATAAAACTAGATATTCTAATTTTTACGGCGCGTACAGTTGGGCTTAATTCACCACTACTTATAATAACTTATGTATTAAAAAGAAACGAGAACCTGCTCTGATTACTTGATACGGTCGTGTGCTGCATAAGGAAATTCCTTTTCAATTCAAAAAGGTATTTGGCATGTATGATCCAACATCGCTTTTCCCCACTCTGCTAGAGTCGCTTGTTGTGGAATTTGCTTTGCTTTGAAAACTCGGCAGATTTAACTAACCTTGACCGCTTGACTGGATGACACAATACCCAAGTGCTTAAGCACGATTTGTTTGTTTCTGAAAGGGCTACTGTTTACCTATTTCTTTTTTGTAAGAATTAGGATCCTTCTCTTTATTACCATTGGCAACGTACTGTGTGTTTTTAGCATTATGTTTGCTGGTTACGTATAAAGCAATGAATGACGAACTATTAGGAACTGAGCGATTACTATTAAGACAAGTTATCTCTACTGCATTCAATATTAACTGTTTGTACTTCATTCTTTGCTAAAATTTGAAATAGTGAGGGATCCTGGTCAGCGCATTTAGCCTGATGAAAGTTTTTTACAGACATGTTATTCCTTGCAATCCAGCCATATTTTAAAAATTAAGTTGAGTCATTGCGGTTCGATATTTTATATAACTCAAAAAACTCAAGGCTAAAACTGCGATCGGGACTTGCAAAGGAGCATTTATTGTCATGACCCGAAATAGTGTTACCTCTAATTTATATAGATTTGTACGGGTGTTCCACTTGTTTTTTGTGTGTTTTCTAATCACTACGGTGCTTAACGACCCTATCCATGCATCTGTATAAATACAGACGTCCACTGCGTAAACGCATATTCACTGTTTAATATGATTTGTTACGTAAGGGATTAATAATCACCCAAAATGATAAAATTAACATAGTATATGATTATGATATTTCAGTAGAACTTCTGGAAACAAAACACATCAAAGATAAAAACTCGCAGTAGCGAAATCTCAATTATGTAGATAATTTCTGTAAAAACGTAAGATTAAGAATGTCTCGTAACTTCAGCCACAGGAATAAAACGAAATTCTACCTGTAAAGGAAACACTCAAAAGTTACTCCAAAATGAAATAAAAAATTGTACTTAGCTCTTGCTTTTGTGGGAAGTCACGGTGTTCCGATAACGACACACGGCCTTGGTCCTCCTTCTCTATTTAGCGGATGACCTGGTTTTTTTGGCTTGAGTTTTCCCCGTGCGCGTTGTTTCGATGATTCTAGCCCTTGAGATCCTATGCTGCAGACGCGTTCGGTTTGTTTCTTGAAGTGCCGGAACGCTCACTAATGATGTTTTCTTGAATGATTCTAATGAGATACGAAGCTTGCGTTGGCCGTAGGAAAAAGGACACGTCGGGAGTTTGTTTCTTGAAGTTATTCACTAAACGATGAGACTAAGTTGCTTGAAGAATCTGTTGCTTTCGTCGTCGTTGAAGAGTTCTTATATGATACTTCATTATTGGTGGTTTTTCTTCGGAGAAGTTGTTAGAGTTCTTCTGGTCCACTGCCACCACTTTTAGGTGCGTACACCTGCTGCCACCACTTTTTGGGCTGTTGCCTTGTATAATAAGGCGCCCTATGAGGTAATGTTTAGACTTGCGATAATCTTAACGCTAAGTCGGTTGGTATTGCACTTCCATCTTCAATGAGTGTCTTGGGGGTTTTGTAGATCACTACGAAGTCGGCATTATCTTCTTAGGTTAGGACGAACGATGTGTTAAACTCATGATGATTCGGTGAGGAGGTTCTTGTAGAAAACACGAAGTATAAAAATATATATAAATTCTTCTGAAAGTTTTACATGGTGAAGATCAGGTTTATGATTGTACAAGTCTTCTAATGACGATAGCTTGATCGCTTCTGCCAATGATGATGGCTAATTCTATTCTCTCTACATGATAAAAGCTTAGGTGGTAAAGAGGTACAGGTTTCTTCTAATGACGTAGCTAACTCTATTCTGCCCGTCTACCATCTCTTTTACAAGTTATGAAGGAAGCAGATAGTAGCTCGAACATATGAACATACAATCAGATGACATAGTTACTACGAACACACAATTCAAAATGAGACACGCTACAGATCACGTAGGCCGTTTGAATTATAGGTCGCGTAGTCCCTCAAGCAGGGAGCTTGGACTAGAGTTTTATAACAAATGAATACTACAGGTGACGGCATGTTACTTAGCCAATACTTTTATTGTATACGTCATCTTTAGCGCTCTAGTCTGATCACATTCCTGCAAGCAATCTGGTTTTGACCTCTTTAGTTTTAGTCTTTTTATATATATCGGACTAACATTCCATATTTTTATTATGTAAACACTTACATATATATATATATATATATATATATATATATATATATATATATATATATGTATATATATATATATATATATATATATATATATATATATATCTGATCATGTTCATATCGTAAGCCCTAAGAACAACAATAGCTTGAATGGACATCCCATCACCCGATGAATACTCAAGTACAAAATCCCAGCAGATGTGAGCAATAAGAAGATATGCATCACCCGACCAGCCAAATAATCTCCAAAGTTTCTCGCACCAGTATTTGTCTTGTCTAGATCAACAGTGGTGATAGTGAGCGTGGTGGTAGTACCAGTAACAGTAGTTAGGAATAGTATTGATTGTAGGAGCTTCTCCCACTTCCTTGTCAGGTTTGACGCTGTCATCCGATGACGTCTCCAAGGATCGTGGAGACACAGAAGTCCGTGTGTTCATACAAATTCAAGGGTATACTGTAAATATGAATATTTAATTGAAATTATGTTTGGAGAATCAAATTCATAAAAAAAGTTATATTTTGCATAAAAATTTTGCGTAAAGAGAGAGAGAGGAGAGAGAGAGAGAGAGAGAGAGAGAGACACTAAAAAAATCTTGAATTATAATAAAACCTCAAATGAAAATGAAGGTTTGGTGCAGAAGGCAAGTCGTCATAAAGCGACCATTGGGTGCTGGATTGAGATTAATTACTTTAGACGGAAGAGCACAAGGCAAATATTTGGACAACAGATAATTCTTTACTTACCTAAAATATGAGAACACATGAAGGTCGTTACGAAAACGTTAAAATACATATATATTTACGCCGATAGTATTTTTAAAGAAAAAAGAAAAACTTTTACTACCCTTAAAGGCCACATTTATGGTTATGGCTAACGGAGTTATGGAATTACTGATCGCATACTTTTTCAGTTGTAAGGACAAATTAATATAAATCAATCTCTCAGTCATATCATCGACAGCATATTAAATAAACAAAGATTCGCTTAATTTGAACATTGAATCTTATAAAGAAAATACAACTATTACAAAAATATTATGACAATTTTAAGGAAAAAGTGTTATTTGCTTGAGAATAATTGGCATGTCCTAACTTAGCAAACTAGAGAGAGAGAGAGAGAGAGAGAGAGAGAGAGAGAGAGAGACAGAGAGAGAGGGAGGGAGGGAGGGGGAGGGAGGGGGGAAATCCAGACTTTAAGAAAACTAAGACGATTAAAAAAACCCGGTGAAAGCCTAAAAAGTATTTGGTTTGGTTTGGAAATCCTGCCAAGAAAAGGAAGAAACCTTAAATATTATGTGGGTTTGAAACACCAAAAGCGAAAGAGATTGGGTTCCCCCTTTGTTCCAAAGGAGAAAGACAGACAAAAGAAAATAAATTTTAGAAGAAGAAAAGAATCTCTGTAGAAAGGAAACGGATCTTCATATTGTAATTTTGAAGTTTATTCACCAACAGTGAAGCCGAAAAAGCTTCTCAGAGCAATAAAAACCAGGAAAAGAGGACATAAGACACCAATAATTAATTTGGAAAGTTCTCTCTCTCTCTCCCTCTCTCTCTTTCTCTCCTTCTCTCTCTCTCTCTCTCTCTCTAATCTAGAATTTTTTTTTTATATATATATATACTACTGTCGAAGATTCCTAAAGTACAAAGATTTGAAAGTATCTCATCTCTGCGAATACTAGCGAGTCGGAGATAGCCAGTAAGGAAAAATTAATTATTTATTGTCGGAGGAAAATTGGAAACGAACAGAAAACCGGTGGAGATTTCTTGCCATTTTTCACTTATTAGACGTGAGGTGGTCGAAAAAAGGGGAGAAGAAAACATTTGGGGGGGAGAGAGGAGTTAGTTGCCCCTCAATGGATTCACCAATATCAGAGAAATTTTCAGGAGGCTGCTGTGTGAGGAACTCATCGGGGAGGGAAACGTTATAATATTTGGAGATTTTATCAAAATAACCTCTCAACAAATCCCATCTCACTTTTTGTTTTTTCGGATCATAACCTTCTGGAAGAATTAGATTTTTATTTAGGATGTCGTAGAGGTTTGTTGTAGTTAAAAACATCTTGGTCTATTTTTGTTCTTCTGGTCTGACATGGAAATTCGAGGTTTGAGGTTTGATAACGGGGTTTAAAGTAGGAAGGGAAGAGGCTTGGGGTGCAGAGTTGGGGTTGCAGACTGCTCAGTCTGATGTTCCTATATCGACACATAAATCAGGAGCACCTTTGGTTTGAGTCCCTATGTCGACACACGGTGCTAGGTCAATTTGTCCCCGATTAATTCGTCGTCGGTTAATTTATCCCGGTCAATTCGTCTGTGGTCAATTCGTCCCCAAGTTAATTCGTCTGTGGTCAATTCGTCCCCAATACACGGAAATAAGACATTTTGGAATGAAAATGGTTCGTTCAACTGTTTTATTTTTTCTTCTTCATTACCTCTCTTTCAAATGCAATTTTCGAAAGAAAGTTTGTGGAACTATTATTAGATTATTTTTCAGTTCTGGACAGTTCAAAATAAAAAGGTTTACTCAGATCGAATTAGTTCTACAGAATAAGCCCATCCATCAACATGGCTACCTGCAAGATTATAACTTCAGAGAAAGGAAAAAACAAAGTCGTCGATCAAGAGAATTATATATACACGAAAAATAAGGATAATGCTGATGTACTGAAGATATACTAGAGTTGTGAAAATCATGCGTGCAAGGAGACTTCATACAGATAAAAATTCATACAGATAAAAATTCAACTGCTGCAGAGGTAAATGCAAGGATCACAGTCTCAAATATATATAAAAAAGAAGTCTATTTCATCTCGAAATGCACTTCGCTCAATTATCACTAGTGAAGTTAAAAGTTAAATGGCTGCACATTGTCGCAAACACGTTTGAACAGCTTAATAGCAATATGAGACGTTGGAGGCAAGCTGATTCCAATTATCCTTCCACCCCACTTTAAATTATTGGGTTCTCCATTCCAAGTGAATACTCTTACCTTGACACTGATGGAAAATCTCTACAGTATGACAGCGGAATAGAATATGAAAGACGCGGTGCTAATATTTGCAAGTGACGAAGCACTTAGACATTTGAAACGGTAAAAAAATTGGGAGGCAAATGGGACATTTAAATGCTGCTCTAGTATATTCTTCCAGTATATTTAGTGCACATTCAGATTGATACTTTTAATGCACCCCGACGTTGTTCGCATTGCTCTCGGACAAAAGTCAAAACACATATAGTAGACTTTTTGCCAAAATAAATTAATTACTGTAGAATGAGGGCATGTTGTGCAAAAAGGAATGAAATGCTGGTTGATGAAGTCGTGGATGGATATGAACAACTTGTAGATGATGATAATATTCCACAGTCAGTCGTATCCTATTTTGAAAATAATTATATAGGACCAACTAGAGGAGAGGGAGAAAGGGGGAGGCGACCGCATTGAACCCACCATTTCCATTAACTAACTATATTGGTATGTTGTGCTCGATGTATGTCGGGGGATTGCTCCTTACTACAAATAGATTAGAAAGACCTACCACAGAATATCTCCAATATTTACTTTTCCTTCTTAAAGCTGTCGCTCTAGCCTAAATAGGCATATGAGTATGAGATGCGACGAATTGACCAACGACTAATTGACCGGGGACAAATTAACTGACGACGAATTGCCGGCGACGAATTGAGCAGACACCCAACACACACAACAGGCGCTGCTTCAACCACTTGGTTCTGTCATTGTGGTTGGATTGGACTGGGTGCAGGTACTGCCGTGAGAGCTGGCTTTGGTGGGTTGGCTTTTGCTTTGAACTGTGCAATGCGGGATAAACGTGCACTGCATCGTTTGAACCACGCATGATGACGCTCAGGACACTTGGAAGTTGTGGGTTCCCATTTTTTTGGGTTTGTCAAAACAGAATTTGGTTTCGTGCTTCTTAATAAAGACGGCGCAGAATGCAGGGACTCTGCAACGTTCTTGATGATCGTCAACGCTGGTATCTGTAGCACCTGAGGCGCTCCGGAGTTTATTCCAGTGTGGGGGGGGAAAATATCCTTTATCATAAGCCATACTTGAAGGTAGCAAGGATTTTCCCGTGATCGTGCCTTGATTCTTGTTAAGTACTACCTCTCTGCATTAAATAAAATACAACTCCTATATTTTTCTTTATTTCAGAGATATTCTTATAAAAGGTGAGTGATACACACTCGTTGACCTGTGCTATGAATCTAACTCTGAGCAATAAACACGCCTTACACTCGGGAACATGGGCGATCAAACTAACGAATTCACAGAACAAATTTGATTCAAGACTTATTAGAGAATGGTTATATTAATTTTTCTTGAAAATTACTGAAGTCACATCGCACTTGATAGAAACATTATCTTCATTTAGATAAGGATAAACATAAATACAAAATATATGTTAACTGACAACGTCTATAGCATGACTGATCTCGCTTGGTTGTTTAATCTATAGCGCCTGCTGACCCAATGACAACTTCAGCGCATTACTCACAACACACTGTGACTACCACTTCACTCCACTGCTTTCTCCTTCTCCCTCTTACTAATAATATGTAATGTATCATTACACATTCACAATAAGAGGATCCGAAGGGATCTCTGTTTGCTAATTATAAATGATGGCTTTGTTTAGCTTCTCATTGAGATTAAGCTGGTTTTCAGGAGATTAACTGAAGCTCAGTCTTTAAGAGTGACGGTGAATTCTCCTCTATGATTCGGTCTAACAGAGATGTTGATGTCAGGGTTGTTGTTTTGCAGAGCCACTACCGTAGTATACGAGGTCCGTCCTACAGTAGGAAGCGCTCAAAACTTTGGCAATGGAGGGTACTCCTTTGCATTGGATATTGCAGGAGTGGGGCTAACAGTTGAGGGAGGGAGGGAGGAGGAGAAGGAGGAGGGTCCAAGGACGACGGAGGGTAAGAAAGAAAGGTTTTCAGGGCGAAGGGGAAGGCGAATGGATTCATTGATCAAGTGTTGCCTTGTCACTTCTCGGTCTCTTCTTCGAAGCTGGAGGTCGAGTTTCGTTCGTGAAATAGACTGAAGACGGCGGTCTTTTCTTCTTATGGCGAGTCGTTATATCCACTACACTTTTACAAACGGTAAACATTTCCAAATTCTCAACGTCGAGGATAATCCCCAAAAATATCGGTTAAGGTCGAGTGCTAAGGCCGTGAAACTTCCAAAAAGAGTGCATTGCTGAAAACGCCAACTAAGGGTGGAGGGTCCTGTTACGAAGACTCTGATGGCTTTAGTGTTGTAGTTTTTTATTACCTGACCTTATGCCAGCACGCGGCTCTGCTCATAGAGCAGCTGTAAAGTCATTTTTGGATGTTTGGGTGAGATAATTAATTTGTACATGAACCTTTATTATGATCGATGGTAATGCTAGTGAAATGGTATATTTTGAATTGCAAAGGTTAACAGGCAAAGTTACAAACCTCTTTAAGCCCAAAGGCATCGTCAGTTTTGAGAGAAAGTAGGACAACAGAGGATAGTAAGAGATCGGAGATAGCAAGTAGGGAATCATGGAATCCGGTGTAAGACTGGTCACAGTCCAGAAGATTGATCACATGTGGCCACCATCTTAGGGGTTCCAATCTGGTTCTGGCGAGTCGACTTCGGCTTCGTCGTCGATATACGAATCATCTTCGGTACTGTTCAAGGCATTTTGAAAATTATTTGATGACACTATATTTTCACGTCCCCCCCCCCCCCCCCTTGCTTTTATGATAATCGCAGCGAACATCATATGAGGCAGCACACAAAGCTGTGTTGTAATTGAAAATTTTAAGGTTTAGAACAATAAAGGCATATGAACGATGATTGTGTACAATAATTATCGTATTATTGAGTATTATAAGCGGTTTTGCTTGAGAATGGCAACGAAACGTAAAACAAAGCAATGGTTTCCCTTTCCCTACAGCGACGTCTGTAGGAAAAACATATAGACTCGGCTTTGTTAAAAACCCAACTTTGATGATTTACGAAAAGGAAATGTATGGGTATCCTGAATTAAGTTCCATTCAGCAACTAAAGACAGAGATGATATCAGTCAAACGCGATCAGCTGAGACTGTAAACAAAACCTACTATTGGGTTTCAGAGACAGTGGAAGCACGTTTTTTGGCAATAACTCTGTGACGAACATTCGTATCAGAATAAGATTTTGCTATAGTGTATTACAACCCAATGCCGTAATATATAAGGGTATCGGGAATGAATAATTGTAAAGAATAAAGACACTTGTCCCTGTACCGAGAGGCAAAAACTCGATTAGCCAGAAATGGATACGAACACAACAGTAAAAAGCTCCGCTTACCCTCTCCCTCAACCTCCACCGCCACCCCCGTCTTTCTTCCTTCCCTCACCTTCCCTTCTCTCTCTCTCTGAAAGTTGCTTCAGTTTAAACTTATTTTGTATGATTTTTGTTCTATCTATCTATCTATCTATCTTATCTATTATCTATCTATTACTAATTATACAATGTTGTATTATATCTAACGATTTCCAGGTCGGTTGTTAGCTGCCAG
>NC_061092.1:65401518-65421518 GCF_015104395.2 Macrobrachium nipponense
AAATTGATTCTGGATATCTATTACGCTTTTAGGCTTAAATCGTTGACATCGATAGGTGTAAATGTATTCATATGTGTACTTTATTTTTATTGTAGAAAAAGACGTAACGCTAATTGTGATGTCAAATTTAGTTTAGAATTAAACCAAAGACTTCGATTGTTTGCCAAGCTTAATTTTGCCAATTTCCGTAAACTTTAATTAATAGGCACAGTAATAACGCTCAAAGAAACATTAAAATGTTCAGTTAAACATTGCAAAAAAATCAGAGGACAAAATTTATATTCAACAAAGAAATAAAACTTAAATAAGGAAATATCAGAAAAGAAAAATAATAATAATAAAATAAAATAAAATACGGGATTAATTTTCTTTGTACAATAATTGCAAAACTACGAACCTAAAATAATAGTTGTATAACTTAATTCGCAAGAAAATATTTCATGCAAAATTGTTGAAATATGGCAACAGTTCAAAAATATAAAACATGTTTTTAATATAGATGTGATCAAACAACGAAAACTCAATGTAGAGACAATCTTAAGGATTTAAAGAAACTACAGAAGAAAAAAAATTGAGAATAATATGAAATTCCTTCCCCTCAGAATCACAATCGGAATCCTATTCCAGTAAAGAGAGACTACAATAAAAGTTGACCAGTGTTCAATTTCTGCGACCTTCGGCTGCAGTTCAACCTGATATCTTCCCCAGCTCTTGTTTCTCTTCTATAAATGCCTTCCTTCTCTCTCATGCATTAAACACAGACACTCAAAATTATCATCAAGAAAAGACGTCTTCTTATAGAAAAGACACACAGAGAATGGAAGGATGGAAGACTGTTTATCTTCCGAGAAAAACTTGTAAATAAAATATATGATATTGGTATCCATTTTTTATATATTTTAAAGTTAGAGATAGAGAAATAAAAAAAATTCTATAGGTTCAAAAAGAAAATGGGAAGGATTAATATCAATAGTCTCCAGCCCTCATCGATTAAATTCTGCGTCATTAACCGTAGAAAGATTCTGCTTAGTTTCACCCTGGAATGGGAATTCCAATACATTCCCAATAAAAGACAAAACCAACGAAGATGACCTTGAACAATACCAGCAGTGACGTCATAAGCTGTAGGCCAATCAAAATTCGGCCCGCAATGGTGTCAAGTGACTCCGAAGACCCATCAGGATACAGCAGCGCTGCTATGAAGTCTACAGACCTGCTTGAAGCCTGCCCCCAACAGCCAATAGGAGACCAAGTCTGCGAGCTCAGCCAAGCAAATTCAGCGCACTGAAGACCTACCGCTAAAACCCCCCTGGTATAAAATACAGAAGGACTTCATAAGAGCTGGAGACTTTCCAACAATGTCTCCAACCTTCAAACTGAATTAATAGCCATTGCAAAAGCCATAGATGATTAACAGTATAAATAAGGCAACACCATAATTCATACCAACTCCAAAGGCACCATTCAAGCAAAACAAGTGAGGAACTAAAAGAGAACATCACACTCCTCACAAGCATCTGGGCAATTGCCTTTTTACACCAAAGCAGAGAAAGATTAATTACACTAAACTAGAATCCGAGTTATGCTTGGAATTCATGGGAATGAAGAGGCAGACACACTTCCAAAGAACGGTCTACACTGTAGTAGCATAATCATTTAACTGGGCCCATCATTAACCCAGTTAAAAAGACAAGCAGTAGCATATAGTCAGCAACAAGAAGGAAGCAGTGTCAGGTAGGAGTTCCTCGAAGGTTCTAGAACTGCCAAAATTTGGTACCTAGAGACAACCAATCTACAGCCACAAAACATATCGAGAGAAACACCTCGTAAACTCAAAGGATAGGAAACATTCCTAAATAGCATGCAGCTATTGCCAAATACTAGCTGTAGAACCCGTACAACCCTATTTGCTAGAATGCCCAGAAACAAAGCAACTAAGAAAAAACTATGATGATAACAATAGAAACTATCATGAAACTATCGAAATAAATCCTTGACAACATGTTGGATTTCACTATTTATCTTATATCCTACCCGCCGACGAAGTAGAAACTTGGCGTTCGCCTCCTCGAACGCGGATTTGCGAACGATCGGGGCCTCGAATGATCCGTCTATAACAAAGCCTCTACTAAATTCTGGATTATCTGCTAATACTCTGAATCATCCGTGGAGGAATTATCTTTCATCACCCTTCTCTTTCAGAATCTGTTCCCTTTCCCTTTAGCAATTCCCTAAATAGCAACTCTCTCCTCCTCTCAAACTGTCTACTGCCAACCCCCGCCTATCTCGACTTTACCACTTTTGCTCTAATTAATCTTCCTACTTCAGCGATCTCTTCCACTGTAACAAAAATCAGTAGATTTCTATTCTTTATTTTGTGTTCTTTTTATCTCTAGATGAATATTCCAAGTTTCCCTACTTGCTATCTTCGACTCTCCATTACTCTCTACTGTCATTCTTTCTCTCCAACTGACGATGCCTTTGGGCTCAAAAAGGTTTGTAACTTTGCCTGTTAACCTTTCAATTCAAACATACATTTCCCTGGCATTGCCATCGATCATGATAAAGATTCTTGTTCATATCCTTTAGTTTCACCCAAACATCCAAAAATGACTTACGGGCTCCTCTATGAGCATGAGCCCGGGCGTGGGTATAAGGTCAGCTTAATCAAAATCTACAACAACACAAAAGCCATCGGTATTTTCGTAACAGGATTCTCCACATTAGTTGGCGTTTTCAGCACTGCACTCTTTTTGGAAGTTTCTCGGCCTTAGCACTCGACCTTAACCGATATTTTTTGGGATTATCCTCGACGTTTGGAAGTGTTTAACCGTTTTGTAAAAAGTGTAAGTGGATATAATGACTTGTCATAAGAAGAAAAGACCGCCATCTTCAGCCTATTTCATGGACAAAACTCGACCCCCAGCTTCGAAGAAGTGACCGGGAAGTGACCAGGCAACACTTGATCAATGAATCCATCCGCCTTCCCCTTTGGTCCTCTACTACCTCCTCCTCCCTGAAAACCTGTCCCTCCTTACCCTTCGTCGTCCTTGGACCCTCCTCCTCCTCCTCCTAGCCCCCCTCCCTCAACTGCTAGCCCACTCCTGCAATATCCAATGCAAATGAGTACCTTATCCATTGCCAAAGTTTCGGGCGTTTCCTAGAGAAGGACGGACCCTCGTATACTACGGCAGTGGCTCTGCTAAACAACAACCCTACCATCAACATCTCTGCTAGACCGAATCATAGAGGAGAATTCACCGTTACTCTAAAAGGCTGAGCTTCAGTTAATCTCCTGATTAACCTGCTTAATCTCAAATGAGAAGCTAAAAACAAAGCCATCATTTATAATTAGCCAACAGAGATCCCCTTGGATCCTCTTATTGTGAATGTGTAATGATACATCATATATTATTAATAAGAAGGGAGAAAGAGAAAGCAGTGGAGTGAAGTGGTAGTCACAGTGAGTTGTAATGCGCTGAATTGTCATTAGGTCAGCAGGCACCATAGACTAAACAACCAAGCGAGGTCAGTCATGCGATAAGCGTTATCAATTAAAATTTTGTATTTATGTTTATCTAAATGAAGATAATGTTTCTATCAAGTCCGATGTGACTCCAGTAATTTTCAAGACAAATTAATATAACCATTCTCTAATAAGTCTTGAATCAAATTTGTTTTTGTGATTCGTTAGTTTGATCGTCCATGTGCCCGAGTGTAAGGCGTGTTTATCGCTCTGAGTCAGATTCATAGCGCAGGTCAACGAGTGTGTATCACTCCTTTTATAAGACAATCTCGGAAATAAATAAAAATATAGGAGTTGTATTTTATCTAATGATCTCTCTTAACAAACCATGATTGCTTTTTAAAAAGCAACCACAAATGCAGGGGTACTTAACAAGAATCAAGGCACCATCACGGAAAAATCCTTGCTACCCTTCCAAGTATGGCTTGTGATAAAGGATATCTTTCCCCCCACACTGGAATACACTCAGGTGCTACAGATACCAGCGTTGTCCAAAGAGTCCTAAAGTAATAGTTCCACACACTTTCTTTCGAAAATTGCATTTGAAAGAGAGAGGTAATGAAGAGGAAAAAATAAAATTGTTGAACGACCATTTTTATTCCAAAGTGCCTTATTTCCGTGTATTGGGGACGAATTGCCCAACGACGAATTAACTTGGGGACGAATTGCCCAAAACGACGAATTAACTTGGGGACGAACTGCCCAACGACGAATTGACGACGAATTAATCGGGGACGAATTGACCTTGCGCCGTGTGGTCGATATAGGGAATCGAACCAAAGGTGCTCCTGATTTATGTGGCGATATAGGAACATCAAATGAGCAGTCTGCAACCCCAACTCTGCACCTCAAGCCTCTTCCCTTCCTACTTTAAACCCCGTTATCAAACCTCAAACCTCGAATTTGCATGTCAGACCAGAAGAACAAAAATAGTCCAAGAAGTTTTTAACTACAACAAACCTCTACGGCATCCTAAATAAAAATCTAATTCTTCCAGAAGGTTATGATTCGAGAAAACAGAAAGTCAGATGGGATTTGTTGAGAGGTTATTTTGATAAAATGTACAAACATTATAACGTTTCCCTCCCCGATGAGTTCCTCACACGGCAGCCTCCTGTAAATTACCCTGATAATAGTCAATCCAATGGGGGGGAACTAAATCCTCTCTCCCCCCCAATGTTTTCTTCTCCCCTTTTTCCGACCACCTCACGTCTAATAAGTTAAAAATGGCAAGAAATCTCCACCGGTTTTCTGTTCGTTTCCAATTTTCCTCCGACAATAAATAATTCATTTTTCCTTACTGGCTATCTCCAACTCGCTAGTATTCGTAGAGATGAGATACTTTCAAATATAACAAAATTCTAGATTAGAGAGAGAGAGAGAGAGAGAGAGAGAGAGAGAGAGAGAGAGAGAGAGAGAGAGAGAGAGAACTTTCCAAATTAATTATTGGTGTCTTATGTCCTCAGTTCCTGGTTTTTATTGCTTTGAGAAGCTTTTTCGGCTTCACTGTTGGTGAATAAACTTCAAAATTACAATATGAAGATCCGTTTCCTCTCTACAGAGATTCTTTTCCTCTTCTAAAATTTCTTTTCTTTTGTCTGTCTTTCTCCTTTGGAACAAAGAGACCCAATCTCTTTCGTTTTTGGTGTTTCAACCCACATTAATATTTAAGGCTTCTTCCTTTTCTTGGCAGGATTTGCAAACCTCTCTCTCTCTCTCTCTCTCTCTCTCTCTCTCTCTCTCTCTCTCTCTCTTGTTTGCTAAGTTCAGGACATGCCAATTATTCTCAAGCAAGTAAGTCTTTTCCGTAAAATTATCATAATATTTTGTAATAATTGTATTTTTTTTTTTATAAGATTCAATGTTAAAAATAAGCGAATCTTTGTTTATTTATTATGCTGTCGATGATAATGACTGAGAGAGTGATTTATATTATTAATTTGTCCTTACACTGAAAAAGTATGCGATCAGTAATTCCATAACTCCGCTAGCCATAACCATAAAGGTGGCCTTTAATGGGCAGTAACAGGTTTTCTTTAAAATACTATCGGCATATATATATATGTATTTTAACGTTTTCGTAACGACCTTTGTTCTCATATTTTAGGTAAGTAAAGAATTATCTGTTGTCCAAATATTTGCCTTATGCTATTCGTCTAAACTTTCTAAAGTAATTAAGCTCTCATTCCAGCACCAATGGTTGCTTTATGACGACTTGCCTTCTGTACCAAACCCTTAATTTTCACCAGAGGTTTTATTATAATTCAAGATTTTTTACTCTCTCTCTCTCTCTCTCTCTCTCTCTCTCTCTCTCTCTTCTCTCTCTCTCTCTCTCCCATTTTACGCAAACTTTTTATGCAAATATAACTTTTTTTTATGAATTTGATTCGCCAAACATAATTTCAATTAAATGTTCATATTTAGTTCGGTAACCCCTTGAATTTGTATGGGCACATGGACTTCTGTGTCTCCACGATCCTTGGACACGTCATCGGAGGACAGCGTCAAACCTGACAAGGAAGTGGGAGAAGCTCCTACAATCAATACTATTCCTAACCACTGTTATAACTACCACACGCTCACTATCACCACTGTTGATCTAGACAAGACAAATACTGGTGCGAGAAACATTGGAGATTTATTTGGTTGGTCGGGTGATGCATATCTTCTTATTGCTCACATCTGCTGATGGATTTTGTACTTGAGTATCAATCCGGCTGATGGGATGTCTATTCAAGCTATTGTTTGTTCTTAGGGCTTACGAATATGAACATGATCAGAAAGAGAGAGAGAGTGAGATATATATATATATATATATATATATATATATATATATATATATATATATATATGTATATATAATATATATATATATATATATATATATATATATATATATATATATATATATATATATATATACACGTGGGCCGACAATTCCGAGCAGGACAATTCAGAGCCGACAATTCAGCTTGGAGACAATTTAGTGCATGATGATTCAGCACAAGGACTATTCAGCGCAGAGACAATTTGGCGAAATAAAGCTAAAGTATGGAAAATTAAGAAAACAGATATCAAATTAGTTTTTATTTGTAAATTATTTTTGAACTTCAGCAAATGAAATATGAGATTTATTGAAATAAGATATTGATTGATTACTAATTTATTTCTGATTTGGCGACAGAAAACAAAAACTAACTATTTGCAGTTAGTTAAAAATATAGGTAAAATTCTTAAGATCGTTTACACTTTCAACCATCGAACAATTGACGGTTGTTATTTATGCTATAACAACAAGCGAATAATAGTTACTCTTATTCTTCTAAACTCGAACTGGATGTATTTCCTTTTCTGGAGCGTAGTTTTTTACAAACATTCGATGAACTAAAAAAAAAAAAAAAGAAAGAAAAGCCCCATGGAGTGGATTTTATCAGAGAAAGGTCGTGATCACATTCTATTAAATGGATTTTGCTATCGTTTAGATAGAAAACTTTGTTGTGAAAATGAGTCTTGGCGTTGTACACAAGACACATGCAGAGGTCGAATTGATGTTAACATGGGGAATAAGTTCCATGGGAAGATAAGTTATGACGCATACTCATGTGCCACAGCCAGCAGCATCAGCTTCGTGAACAGGCTAGTTCTTCTAATGATGTTCGACTGCAAAGAATATTGAACCTGTCAACGAACACAAAAACTGGCTTGCAGATGGCACCTTTAAAGTAGCCCCACGCCTTTTCCACCAACTTTATATTATTCATATGTTCTGTGAAGGATGTGGAGTTTTTGAAATTGGAGCAAGACAACGCAGAGAAAGGATAATGAGAATCAGAGCTGGACACGACGATTCCTGAAAAAAAAAACAAATTATCAGAGAACAGCTAAGGCAATAAAAACGCCAGTTAGTAAATATGGAATACTTACAAAATATAAGCTACCTCATGAATTGCTGAAATAAATTAGTATGAATATTTTTGTACGGGAATATTTTATAGTATGTCATTTCAATATATATTTTTGTCTACTTTTTAAAATTCTATATGTTAGAAATAAAAAATTTATTTGATGACTGTTTTCTTTCGTTTCCATATTTGTATTTTATTTCGCAGAATGTCTTTGTGCTGAATAGTCCTTGCCCTGAATCGCCATGCGCAGAATTGTCTCTAAGCTGAATTGTCGGTGCTCCATATATATATGTACGTACGTATGTATGAATGTATTTGCACATGCGTGCCTTATAAACTGCCTTTGATAATAAAAATGAAGGGTCTGTATTCCATCACATAAACTCTCAAAGCTCATCGGTTGTCCTGATGTTGACAGAACTCTCAATAAACCAACTACGCAAATTTCGCTTTCGAATGTCCTATGTGAATTTCGTGATTGCAAGAGTTACAATGAGTTTTGGCCAGATTAGCTTTTGAAACTCGTACAACTCGTTTATTGGCGGTTCATTAAAAACTGCAAGTTAATTACATATTGTGGATGGAGATGATATGCGTTATTCCTGAAATGCTTGAAGTATTTCATTGCGATACATTTTCCACAGTAGTAATTCATGTATGACGGTATCCAGACACAGTATGTGCGAATATAGGATCGAAGAATACATTTGTTTTTACTTAAACTATGGAAAAAAGAAGATATTTTTTCTTTATTTCTCAAATGAGCATTTATTTTTCATCTCCCAGTAATAGAAGTAAACTATTATAAACCGTATAAATCTCTGCATGCATTATCCAAAGTGACTACATAAGTCACACCTATCACAACTTTGACAACAAAAACTTACATTTTTACAGAGAGAGAGAGAGAGACGAGAGAGAGAGAGAGAGAGAGAGAGAGGACGAGAGAGAGAGAGAGAGAGAGAGAGATTGCTGAACCATTACTAATATGTATTTTTGATATACATGCACAACCACTGATTCAGTATTTAAAAAAATGTTGAGTGTCTTGAAGGAACGCAGTATGTCACTCAAATAATTTTAGTCAAGGAAAAGGTTTAGAAAGTATCCCATTATAGCTTCAAAAGAAGAAAAGGGAGAAGAATTTTAGCCTCACAGTAGTCTTTTCCTATATGCTGTGAAAGTCAAAGAAAAGAGCAGACTCGGTGGATCTTGGTGAGACGAATGAATTTAGGATATTGAAGGAACTGTTAGGAGTCCATTTATTCTTATAAAAATATAAAAATACCATTCCTGTATATCAGGTTCACAAAAATATTCAGGAAGGGTAATTCGAATGAAATGCTGTTTAATTGGGTAAATAAGTTACGTGCATTTACCTGAGATTTTTTAATCACACGCACACACACACACACACACGCACACACACACACACACACACACACACACACACACACACACACATATATATATATATATATATATATATATATATATATATATATATATATATATATATATAATATATGTGGATGTGGATGCGGATATAATTCTTTTAGATTTGCAGATGCGGTTGCAGATGCGGATATTTGATGTCCATACGCTCACAGATGTTGATGTGAATACTTTGTAAATCTGAATAATTTAGATAAGTATAACTATTAAAGACGATTTTCAGCCAAATAATTCAAAATTGTGTTACCACCTAATATTTTATGTACTAATTGAAAGTAGAGACATAAGTGATACTCATGCATGTGTGTGTATACATTCATTCATATGAACCTGCAAACAGTAACAGTGATACGCGATCATTTTAGTCTTTTAGCACAAGGTTATTTCATGCTCATTGCATGATAAGGGAAACAAAACTCAAAGATTCTTCGCATTATAGAGAGAGAGAGAGAGGAGAAGTATTGAGGAGAGGGAAGGAAAAGATGAGAGAGAGACGAGAGAGAGAGAGAGAGAGAGAGTTTCCTAAAAATGCAATTCCATGTTTTTATGATTACAACTACTATAAATGACGTGAAATTACTTAAACAAATATGCTTTAAAACAAATATACTATAACAGAGCTACGTATAAAGTATATACTGTATGAAATGTGTATTTGAGTATCATGTATTTTGTATAATAAAACAAAAAATCCAAATAATTAAAAAACTAATTTTAGCTACAATGCATGAGTAAAAACTATGAACACAGAAGGGAGTGATATTTTCATATCTGTATTCTCAAAAAGCGGATGCGGATGTAGCTTGCAATGCCAATGGGGATACGGATTTGGAAGCGGATTAAAAAAATTGTCAATGCGGACATGGATGTGGATTTATGAAAAAATGCGGGTAATCCGCAATGAGGATGTGGATATCCGATACATCTCTAGTACTTATGATAATACTAATAATAAGAATCTGTTCTTTGTAAACAATATGAATATCATAACAAATTATATAAAGTAAGCTAATGATGAAGGGGAAAAATGATAATAATAATAATACTTATAATGATCTGTTAAATCAAATGGCATAATCAAGAGAGTTGATTTTATATGTTGTTAATTTTTCTATTTTTCTTATCATCCGCCTCTCTGGCTCAGCGATGTTTCCTGGGTAAAACTGGCAACACCTCATATTGAGAACTTCTAAAAATTATAAAAATGCTGAAGGTGATCCTTTTAGTGAAACAGGGTTTTGGCGTCAAGGAGGTGTACTGGTATTAAGAGTATTAGATCTCAGGTCTAGGTCAAACAAGGGTCGTAGTCAGTGGCGGTATTATTCCGTAGGTGAAGGTCAATTCCGACCCCGGTCGTCTTTGGAGAACAGCTGGTGTTGGTATAGCTGGTATAAACGTTTCTGCGTTGCGGTATTTATAGCGGCTCAGACCTAGAGCTGAATTTTCATGGGTCAGGCTTTAGGTCTGAGCCGCTATAAATACCGCAACTCATTGATGTCGCAATACCATGGGACACCAGAGTTGAAGAGAAAGAGAGGGAAAAAATGAATAAGTATTAAGGCCTGAAAATAGAAATAAGAAGGATATGGGATATGCCAGTGGAAATTGTACCCATAATCATAGGAGCACTAGGCACGATCCCAGGATCCCTGAAAAGGAATCTGGAAAAACTTGAGGCTGAAGTAGCTCCAGGACTCATGCAGAAGAGTGTGATCCTAGAAACGGCGCACATAGTACGAAAAGTGATGGACTCCTATGGAGGCAAAATGCAACCCGGTACCCCACACTATAAATACCACCCAGTCGAATTGGAAGACTGTGATAGAGCAAAAAACATAATTAATAATAATAATAATAATAATAATAATAATAATAATAATAATAATAATAATAATAATAATAATAATAATAATAATATAATAATAATAACCCAGTCGAATTGGAGGACAGTAATAGAGCAAAAATAAATAAATAAATAATAATAAATAGACTTTCAATCTCAATAATACATAGACATTATAAAAGCAAATCTAAGGTAGAACAAATACATATTGACATAATTATCTTTTAGAATAATTATAAAAAATTATTTTCTAGAATTGAACTATGCTAGCAAATCCGACAAGGAAAATTAAAGATTTTTCATCTCCTTTCTTCCTTGACAGCCTTTCTTGTCCACTTTACTCTTGGATTTCTTCGTTTTTCTTGAACAATAAAACAGTTAAAGATAATACTTTTCACTTTCTTTAATTCTTTACTTTCATACGGTTGAGATGAACTCAAAAAGAGAGAGAGTTAAATGAGTGGGATACGCGGTGCTTCTACCAATATTTGCTCTGTCCTTTTAGGTTGGAGAAATTACATGGACAGGTTACAAGAGGAAGAGAGTTGTAGGATTCCTCAATATGATCATACACAAGGCTCCTGTGTAAGTAATGACCCTAAGGTGTAATACTTGAGTACAGTTACTTAAAAAAGTAACATTCAAATATTCTATATGCACAGGAAAAGAAAGAGAAAATGAGCGCCTTTAGAGAAGGGATCATAGGATTGTTGGTATTATCAAAGGAGTAGCACACTCTCTCCTAGTAATATTTTGAATGAGTTATTGCCACCATTTACATTTATTAGCTATGATATATTTGAAGAATTCTTCCATGGCTGAATAATAACTCAAGTTTCACACCTTTTTTTATATTCAGAATTTGGAGACTGACTTCATTAAAACTTGGTATAGGTTTTGGTCTGAGAGATTCGCGGATCATTTTCTATGGAAATATTTTTCCTGTGAAAACAAACAAAAGTGGAGGTGTTTCTGTCGGGGTGAAACAAATTTATATTTGCGGGTCAGTCTTCCAGTAAATACTAACAAAATCTCGGGAACTTCGTTCTGTATAATTCTTCTTATAATTTGTTTACAGCAGACAAATCGAAGTATTTTAGTACAGCCAATTAGAAAATGATTTTTTTGCTATTCTTATTCACTTTTCTCTCTGTACATTCGTTACCAATACTTCTTGTGCATTTTTAGATATAGTTTGGGACTGCCATTTCCAAGACCCTGACATTGTCATAAATACAAAAATCTTTTGGTGTGGAAACACAGAAAAGAAGATAGTTATATTATTCATAATTGATTTCCCGTCTGCATAAAGTTAGTGTGGAATCTATTGTCTTTTCTTTACGTTCTTTGTATTTTCCTGTTATTATACCAGTATACAGTGAATCTGTCAACCGAGATACTTTTCCTCCTTTTTGTAGCATGAATAGGCAGAACTCTAATGATAAAACAATCAAGTCAAATAACGAAGTATCTCTTGAAGGATATATATATACATATATATAAATATATATATATATATATATATATATATATATATATATATATATAATATATAGATATATATAGCAAAGTTATAAACACTGTATCCGTGCACGAAAATAATATGTTGTGGTAAGCCCACTGAAATTTGAAAAAACTTCTCTCTCTGAAATAGGGAGAGAATGTTCTCTCCGAGAACTAAATTTTAACAAAAGCTTTCAAATACTTCCAAATTTTAGTGGGCTTACTACAGCATTATATATAACATAGTATTAAGTAATATTTTTCGGTAATGTAAGCGATTAACAGTCTCCCCTAATTTTTTTCATTGTTTCTCCGCCATCTCAGCATCTTCCTGATAAAATGGCTTAAAAATACATTTATGTATCGTTCCACTGAAGGATATCAATAAAAAAAAATGTAAAAATCCTACACTTCATATATCAAGAGTTAAACTTATAAAAAAAAATACAAATGTGAAAACATATTTTTTTATTTTATTTTATGCGGTTCGTTGGCATTAGTATTGTTGATATAGGATAAGTTATTTTGATATCAAGACTTCGACCTTCAGTCAGTGGTGTTCAACTCGGGCAATCATATATTTACAATGTTAATTCCATGAGTAGCAATATGAACTCGACGCCGTATTCGCGTACTTGTTTGTGAAGCCTTGATTACCTCCCAAATCCCCTTAGCTTAGACCAAGCGACGTAGTATCATCCGGGTATATAGGCTTGGTCCCTCTGTCATCTGAACTAGTGCACAAGTGTCACGATGGAAATCTTATTCAATATCCAGCAAAATAAGACGTTACGCCTTCCATATTTTGGCTACATTTTGTGCAAATATGTCTGTGCTTTTTCGTTATTTTTGTCAACACGTATAAATGCACATACACACATGCGCACACACTGACAACCACGCACTGACGAAAACAGAAAGAACCAATTGCTCATTTGATGTTCATGAATGTGCTATGCAGTTTCAATGATGAACCACCAGTAGTGTCCAGTGTAGAATGTTTTTGCAAACTTCGATTATTCGCAAAAAAAAAAACACAAAAAAATGAAAACAAAATGGATGGGTAGATGGAGTTCCTGCATAACAATGCGATGACCGTAGCGTTAATTGCGGTGTTGCAGAGCGTGACGACAGTGCACTTGGGTTGTTAAGCCTTGCGGTTGAGGCAAAGACAAAGGCAATATTAGATGCACTCTACTTTAAGGGACAGACAACACATAGTATGTTCTTGATGCAGTATCTAAAATTTGAGGCCAAGTTATTCACTTATTTCAGAATGTCCGTAAAACCTTTTGATGACTATTTTCCTAATTAAGGATGTTTCGTCAAATGCCAGAATACAGTAGAATTTTTTGTACAGAAAACAAACAAGTAATAACTTTAAAGTAAATCCTTTATTTGTTGTAAAGATCAGTCTTTCTTGCACTAGTACGTCATTGACGATTCCAGAAATTAAATGAATACTTTGATTGTGCTTCAGATACTTTGCTTCCAGCTGCTGGTGAAGGAAGGCGTTGATTGGGAGACTTGTAGAGGAGGTGTTGTTATGTGATTATAAGTTGTACCCGATTCATGTGGATATTGTTGATTGTATAGTGACGATGGATTGGCTGCATAAAGGGGAATGTTCGAAATGTCTGTGCATGTAAAATTACATTTAATATTTAGATTTTGGTCTTGAAACGGCTTTTTCCCGTCACTTTCTTTAGTTTTTTGCATTTTGATCATAAGGTCATTTATCATCATCTTGGTCTTTTCCTTCACCTTCTCCCTTTTCGCTGACAACATACGTATATTTCTCCATATCAGAAATTTTTTATGAACCGGTTCCAGTTTGACATTAGTTTTTGAATAACTCAGTTTCCCTTCTACCACATTCTGATGCCACGGCTAAATATTCATCAGGTAAATCTCCCATATTTGACATAATTCGGAAGATATCCTTTCTTTACTTTTAATGTTTGGCGTTAGGAAAAACGTTAACAAAATCCATGCTCACTGTCTTGTGAACAGAAGAACTAATGTAAATATGTGCATATATATATATTATATTTATATATATATATAATATCTATATTATACTTATATATATATTATATCTATATATATATATATATTTCTTATATATTAAGGATTACAGGAGAAAATATTAAACATCATCCAGCAGGGTCCAACAAACACAAAAAATTGCCATATTTATTAATAACAGACGTTTCACACATTACCTATGTGCATCCTCAGTCTGCAAGAATGACATAAAATACACTAAAGTTTAAAAAACATATATTTTTTATAAAAATAGTTGAGAAAAAAATTTAAAATAATTAAAATGAATACAAATTATTAAAAGGTATATTGTCAAAAAGGAACCAGTTCTCACCAAACCATCCAAAGGAGAAGGAGAAGAATGAATGACCAAAACTTGTCACCAACCTACGACTTCAGTTATGCAAGATGAAGAGGAGAAGCGGAAAACGTTAGAATTCAAAGGAACATTGCAAGTTATTGTCAGTTAAATTTCCTTCAATACCTTACTTGTACGGATTAGTCAAAACGCACACAAAAAAAAAATCTTATGTGGCCTATCATCAGTACTCTTGTGTCAAATATATCACTACTCTTGTGTCAAATATATCAGTACTCTTGAGTCAAATATATCACTTGTGTCGAAATATATCACTAAGCTCTTGTCCCCGTTACTTGGAACTATCTCATATTCTCATATATACAATTCTCTAGATTCACTTGATAAATTAAACAAAATTGCTTTTTGCCCCACTGATAGCTTCGTTAGGTTTGATGTATGTTCTCTTTTTACTAAAGTCCCTATAGATTCTATTTTAGAGTATCTTATTAATGAACTAACCTAGGAAGAATTCTCTACCTGTAAGTCATATTATTTAACTCACTAGGTTGTGCATTTGTGATTGTAAGTTTATATTCAATGGTGAATTTTATCAGCAGATATTTGGTATGGCAATGGGCAACCCTTTATCACCATTCCTCTCAAACTTGTACATGGAATTGTTTGAAAAAATCTATTACCTAGCATTATTTATAGTTCTTTAATGTGGTATAGATATGTTGATGATATTTTAGCTGTTTTGCCTGCTGATATTGATGTGAAGATTTACTCTCTAAATCAAATAATCAGCACCATCAATTAAGTTTACTTTAGATCTAGGAAAAGACAATTGTGTCCCTTCTTTAGATGTTTTGATACAAAGAGAACCATTTCAAGGTATATTCAGTATTTATAGGAAATCAACCAACAACTTAACTTATGTCCATTTTTATTCAGGCCACCATCTTAATATTGAAATATCAATTTTTTCTCCTATGTTTTTACGAGCATTGCGCATTGTCAGTCCCCAATAATTTGGATCAAGAATTTTAACACATAAGCAAGGGGGGAGGGAAAGACTTTGTTACCCTTCACATATATTAAATATTTGCTATAATAAAGCCAACAAAAAGTTTTATAGCGTAACACGGAGAAAGAAACTTCTATGAACATTCTCAGTTTGCCTTATTTTAACGGTTTTAAACCTATAAAATCATTGCTAAAATCCTTTTAAGGTAAACTTCATTTTGAGTCTGATCTTCAGATTGATAAACAAACATCATTTACCTGTGAAAAGGTAAGGGTGTTACCAGGAATTGCTGATTATACTCAATTTGGTTTATTACGTTAGAAAACATCTTGGTGCAGAATGGGAACCTTTTACTTGTAAATTTAGAATTTACAGGAAAAAGACAAGTAATTTTTGACATGTGTAAACTATTATTCAAAGTATTATATAGATATAAAAATTCCTATTTTTTTATCAATGTTTCTTCGAGACTTGATATTTTTCAAGAATCTCGTTTTTTAGTTGTTTATCATTTTAAAACACCCATGAGAGGATTACTTGTCAAAATAGGGCAGTAAGTATTGACAAATATTTGAGGAATAATACAAATAAATGAAAGATTGTGGTAACTAAATGATAAAATCGGCCAAGTAAACAGATACGAGACCTTATATATGTGTGTGTGCGTGTGTGTATGTGCATAAATATAAAGAAAATTCTTTGTCGATACTAGAGCTTCCGAGACCAAAGCAAATTCCAAGTTTCACCACCCTTGTTTATTTGAGTGCTAAACTAATCGTACTGAAAGAATCATTGCTTCGTATATCCTTCAGTTTCCACTCTAATGATGCAACAGACACTATTAATATAAGGTCGTATGTACTCTCACTACGTGTTTTATCATTGCAGATTTCTTTACTTAAATATTTAATTTGTTAATTATTTTCAGCAGACGTTACAGATGCACTGCACGAATGTAAGGTCTAAAGTTTTCATGCACCTGTGATCCTTCTTAGATTCAAATGTAATATGCAGTCATCTTTTCCTGATATTAATGAGCATGAAATTTTGTACACTTGCAAAATCGTTGTTATTGTCAGCATATAATATTAACACGGTGTGTATTGATGGTGCTAAATATCTTGCTATTGTGTTAACAAGAAAATAACTTGAGGACATATGAATTGATAATATTCGGACCTTCTGTGTTTGCGTAATAGATAACTAGCAACGTATTTTGTAACGTGAAATTAACCTCCGCAAAGTTCATTTGATAGAGATACTAAACATTTTAACCCTTGTGTAACAGGGAGATATAATAATCATATGAGAAACATTTCCAGTTGTATTCTACCACGGACATTCGTGTCTTTACTCGTGCATTTCTATATATTATCTATTCATAATATATTATATTATATATATAATATATTATATATAAATCTATATTATATATATTATAGCTATATATCTATATATATATAGTTTATATATAAATATATATATATATATCATATTATTAATATATAATATTCTTATATATAGATATATATAGTATATATATATATATATATCTATATATCTATATATATATATATATCGACTATACTATATATATATATATATATATATATATACTATATATATATTATGTATATCTATATAGATATATATATAATATATGATATATATATATATATATATATATATCATATATATATATATATATAGATTATATATATATATATATAATATATATATATATATATATATCTATATATATAATCTATATAGATATATATATATTCTACTAATATATATTAATATATATATATATATATCTATACTATATATAGATATATTATATATATATATATATATATATATATATTATATATAGATATGATATTATAGTATATGTATATAGATATATATATATATAATATATATATACTATATATTAAGATATCTATATATATCTTTATATATATATATATCTATATTATATATATATATATATATATGATATAATATAGATATAATATATAGATATAATATATATATATAGTTATATATATATATATAAATGATATATATATTATATATATATATTTTATATATATATATATATATATATATATATCTATATATATCATATATATAAGATATATATATATATATATTATATATATATCTATATAATATATAAATAATATATTCTATATATAATATAGATATATATATATATATATATATAATATATATATATATATATTATTAGATAATCATATATATATATTATTATATATTATATAATAGATATATATATATATATTATATTATATATACATATGCATATATGTATATATATATATATATATATATATATATATATATATATATATATATATAGATATATATATACATATGCATATATGGATATATATATATATTATATATATATATCTAATATTATATATATATAATATATATGCATATAGTATCTTATATATATATATATATGATATATAATTATATATATATATTTATTATTTATATATATATTATAATATTAGTATATATATATATATATATTTATATATTAATATCTATATATATTATATATATATATATATATATATACTGCCATGATATTACCTATAAAATATATATCTCTCAAAGTATTGTTGTGTTTTAGTATTCCAGTTATCATGTTTGTGAGTGCAGTGATAATTATTAAAATGTCGTATCTAAATAACCTAATAGACAAAATAGCACATGGAATAATCTTGAACAACAAGACAAAGTTCTAAACTTATCCAACACCCCCTTACTGTAAATCAACATTTAGTTTTAAAATTTAGGATTATCCTTTGCCCTTATGCCAGACCGCAAAAACAACCTAGACTTCATAGTGGCTTTTGATAAATTCATATCTGACAAAAACTACAGCCGTGAAGAGATATGTTTAAAAGGAGTGTTACTAAATGCTTTAACTGACCTCCATAAGAAATATCCTGTTCCCCGCAGATTCATGATAGCCATCCACTCGCTAAAAAAGTTAGATGTTATAATAAGTAGATCGACAAAGACGGCAAAATCGTAATAATGGACAAAGACTTCTACCTCGACAAAATCAACCAGCTCCTTAGCGACACTAACACTTACGAAAAACTGAGGAAAAATCTCCTCCAAAACGTTCCCACAGAATTTTTCGGAAAGTAAGATTAATTGGCCAAGACAAAAAGAGTATTGAACTATTAGAGAAATTTAAAGTAAGTAATCCTAAATTACCCTACTTTTATTGCCTTCCCAAAACTCACAAAGACAATCTTCATCAGACCCATCGTTTCATGCGCCGGAGCTTTCAATTACAAAATTTCTAAATGGTTAGCTGGCCTCCTTTCTCCTTGTTTAGGCACTTTTTCTCCCAGTCACATTAAACATCGGAATATTTTTGTCACAAATTCAGAGATGCACATATACCTCTTCACAACATAAAACTTTTAAGCCTCGACATAGACTCCCTATTCAACAAAGTACCAGTGCAGGACGTTCTTCAGTTTTTAAGGGAAAAAAAATTATCCCCCTATTCAGATCATTTCCCATTGGCGCTTGACAAAAATAATAAAGTTAGTTGAATTATGTGCATCTAATAACGTATTTTCATTCGGGGAATCATTCTACAAGCAAAAATTCGGGGTGTAGTATGGGTAGTCCTTTAAGTCCCGTTTTAGCCGATCTGTACATGGAATACTTGAAACTACGTAATAAATGCAATAAAACCCAAAAACATGCTGTGGCTGAGATACGTGGATGATATTCTAACATTTTGGGATAGTAGGTGGGTAATTTTAATGAATTCCTCTCAAATTAAACGCATTAGTGCCCAGCATCAATTTAAAGTTGAATGGGAAACAGACAACAAAATTCCTTTTCTTGATGTTTTAATAATCAGAGACAGGACAGAATACAAATTTACCATATACAGAAAACCAACGTTCTCACTTTTCATATATTCACTACTTTAGCTATCACGACATTACTATTAAGATAGGCGTAGCTAGCAACCTATTCTTAAGAGCGTTACGAATTTGTTCCCCAGATTTCCTGGAAAAAGAATTTGAACTAATTCGCAAGCAACTTCATCTTTAAAGTATCCTGACCATTTATTGAGAAAGCAATTCAAAAAGCAAACGTATTTTCTACCCAACCCCCTAAAGACAAGACCAGAGACACACCCAACAATAAAAATAAAAATTCCTCACCTGGAGACGATTAAAAGTGTAACGCACACCCTTGGGAAATCCAACCCTTTTTGCATTTACCTACCCAAACACCTTAGCCAAATCCTGATTAACGTCCAACAAAGACATCTCCCAAGAACTCTGGGGTCTATGAGATCCCTTGCCAAG
>NC_061092.1:65424018-65429018 GCF_015104395.2 Macrobrachium nipponense
CTTTTCCCACAGATTTTAAGTCGCTGGCGTCTATATGTGTTTTACATATTTTAGCATGATTCCTAATGTTGGATTGATCAGGGCTCGATAGTTTGCTTCAAGTTCTGTAGCTGACCCCTCATGAGAACAAATTCTAACATTTTAGCAGTCCCTGGTGCATTCAATATATCTGCCCAGACTACTTCTGGGACAGGTATACTTATAGATCACATGAGATGGGAACAGAGGACCAACTCTATCCTTAGATTGGAATAAGGGTCCAATAGTTCTCCGGGATCAGCTTCAAATTCAACGCTGGTAATTCCTTATTAAATAAGCTAATACATTTTCTCCTGAATTTGTTATCACGCAGGAAGTGAATTTTGCATATAGACGTAATTCAGGGACTATATGAACTACAGGCAGTTCATTCATCTTAAGATTGAGCATCTTACTGATCGATGTATAGAATATAACAGGTGGGCAACAGTTGTTCCTAAAATTGTTGGTTAGGAACATGATTTCGTCATGAAAGGCGGGGCAAAAAGAGGTAAGCGTAAAAGCCCTGTGACGTAGAGTGAATATAGAATCCAGTTTGAAATTGTAGGAACAGGAACTCTAGAAATTGGTACCTAGACCAGTAAAAGTGCTTTTCCTAAAAATGCTAGTATGGAAGCCTATACCATCACTTGTAATTCGAAGATTCAGGAAAGCAAACGAGTTGTGGGACTTTTTTTTTCCAGTGTTTGGGAATTTACATAATCTAAAAATATTATCAGGTATCGTCAATTTAGCGCTTATAGAATAAAAGGTGAAAATTAAGGCGGCAGTTTAATATTTGCTCCTCCAGGGAGTTCATAAAGATATTGGCCCAGGGTACTACCATTATCTTTATTAACTCCCTGAGGAGGAAATATTAGATGACTGCCCTTTAATTAATTTTTCACCCTTTATTTTTAAGCGCTACATTGACGATACCTTCGTTCTCTTCAGACATGACTATCAGCTACATACTGCATTACCACATGATGATGTTATCAGTCATTTTTGCCTGATATGACAAATATATGCCTACTGATTTAGAAATATACCATAAAAAATCCTAACTAAAAATAAAATTAACTTTGTTAAAATCCTGAATGTCCTTTTCAACAATAACTCATAAATTTTAAAATAGAATTTACAAACAAAACTGGTACTCTTGTGTCTGCTAATTATAACTCTGACATTAGTAATTCATATTCCCATTTTTATGAATCTAAACTCTTGCATGATAATTCCGTAAAAGGTAGACTTAGATATAAAATCAGACGTAAAAAATTCCCAGAAATTCTATGCATATTTCCTCTTTTCAACTGTGCTTGGCCTAGATCATCGTTGTTTTCTTTGCATTTTTACATCCCGTAATGTATTCACTCAGTCTTCAACTTTCCATATGATAGGGTGCTTTTTTTTTTTAACTCTCCCTGTTTTGTAAATACTTCCTAAGTAACTGTAATTTTAATTCTATTTTTAATTTCTATTGTTTTAAGTAGTTGTTTCCATGTGCTTTATTTTTTTATTGTTTTTTGTAGCCCTGAGGATGTAACATATGTTATGGAACGCGTTGGCGAATAACTGCTATCTTAATTGATAACGGGCTGTCTACTGTCACCTATCCTTGATGTATACTACGGCTTCTTCTGCCTACGTACTCTTGTCTACATAGTGACTTTACTTGGGCTTCGTCCGGCTGGCCACCGAGGAGTTTGGTCACTGGTTTTACGTCATGTTGTTCTCATCCGTGTCCTATGTAGAGGCTTCATACGCCATAATCGTTATGGCTCAGATGTCCTTTCCATGTGTAGATCCCTGGAAAAGATAACCAAGAAACTTGAGAAAGCCAAATTAGACCAGGAGTTTCATCAATACAGCAAGCTTAACAAGATCGTCCGAAACTTTGTCAAGTTCAAGCTATATCGTGCCTCCCTTTACAGGACCGAATTTCATGTTGATGCCACCGACATGTTACTGGACATAGAAATTAATACGAAAGTTTTCTCTGTCTCTAAACATTTGCCAGCTGTTCAGGATTTATAACGAAAAGTCTGTAATACTTTGTCTTTTATTGATTTCATTATATTTCAAACTCTATATATATATATATATATATATATATATATATATATATATATATATATATATATATTTATATATGTATATATATATATCTATATCATATATATATATATATATATATATATATATATATATATCATACATATAACATATATACTATTATATATTACTACTTTCAAAATGCATATATCCTCTCTTAGACTGTATGAAAGGTTATGTATAGAGTTTTGCAACATTTTTCAAATTCCTTAGCTAGTTAGAGTAATAGGATGTCTTAAAATGTATGTTCAGATTCATATAAACATAATTTAAAAGTATATAATGTAAAATGTAAATAAAGAGAGAGAGATTATCTTTGTCCATTCGAAGCTAGAGTTTTTTTCAAAACTGTCAACACGTTTAAATTAGAGGAACCGAGAGCTCCGTTTGCTTTCCTAACCTGTCATCACGTTTGATAAGGGATTTCTGTCTGATTGGGTATTTTTAGTGTCTTTATTGAGCTAGTACGTACATGACTGTATGCTCTTTTCATACGCGTACGTTACATCATATTTAGAAGCTTCTAGAAAGGATTGCATCATCTTTTGCATGCCTAAAACGTTTTGAGTCCGTCAATCTTTTGAATTGCCCATACAAGGAGGAGAGCGAGAGTGTTTCATTATAGACTTGGCATTCGTAGCGTTCAGATCTCTCTCTCTCTCTCTCTCTCTCTCTCTCTCTCTCTCTCTCTATTTCTCCCTCGCCACAATGATATAACAATAACGTAAATCAGTCACTCGTAACTTGTAGATTTCAGATTTGTTATTTCTTAGAGTTTATTTAGTATTAGGTAGTGCTTTTTGTGGAATCTGAACATACATTGTACAAGTCTGTGTAATGGTGCCTATTTTTGTGAAATTGTGAAACAAGCTGCAGCAGAGAAAGAAATTGGTATGCCAAGGTAAAGTGTGTTATATCTCTATTAGTTGCAACTAATAACTAATGGTTACCATTGTTTAGAGAACTAATAACTAATAGTTACAGTGGTTTGGTAAAAAATGTAAACTAATATTTAAACATTGGCTGAAAAACAATTTATATTTTTATACATTGCAAATTTTTGTGTTTTGTGTTTGTTCATTTTGAAGTGCATTTATTCATTTTTCTTATTAAATTGTGTCTTTTTATTTTATATTCTGTGTGATTAATGCTTTTACAAAATTTGGTATTCCACATTTTCTGTGTTTCATTTGCAATTACAATTGAATTAACTTAGTTATTTGTATCAAATTAATCATTGCACATTTAATTGAATTTAACACTTGTGAATTAATTTGCATTTACTTAGAATTCTTTTCAAGTTTTATTGTTGTTAGCACTTGTGAATCAATTTCCAAATTTCAATTATTGCCTAACACTTTGAATTTTGATTGAATTAATTTTTTTTGAATTTTGTGATAATTAATTTTGATTTTATTTTACTTCATTGATCAAGAATTAATTAAACTTTACTTTGTTTTCAAGTAACAGTAATTTTCCCTGATATTGTGAATTTCACTTATAATTTTGAGTTTGATAATAAATTTTTTGTATATAAAATTTTTATGAGTGTTTTAATTTCAACCAGTATATAATATTAATGTTAGGTAGACACATAGAGTGCAATTGATCTGTTTTCCTTCAATTTACTTGAATTGACATTGAACCAGGGAAGTACTTAGACTTCTGAAATCAGGGAAATACTTAGACTTTTAAAGTTGTTGATGGAGTGATGCCCTATGATTAATTTAATTACTTACAAGATTACCTCACACCTGTTATGATGAACTTAGTCTGATTTTCTGCAATACTGGTAAGTTGTTAAGGGATCACTGTTGCCTTTAGAGTATTCAGTCGTTTAGTACCTGTGATGAAGGATCAGGTGTCTGGCTGTTGTGAGGTAACAATTAATGAATGGTAAGTGTAGTAACCAGATACTTGGCACTTCGCCACAATACATACACACACACACACACACACACACACACATATATATATATATATATATATATATATATATATATATATATATATATATATATATATATATATATATTTACGTTTGAACTGACCTCGTGTGGCCCAAAAACATAAAGGAAAATATTATATGGAAATGAAAGGTAACTGGATATTAACTTACCTTTAAAAAGGGGGGTTTTTGGTATTATTATTTTTAGAGAATAAGGTCGCCAGAAAACTTAGCTAATTACTTTACATACATTTATTTACAAGAGGCGTTTACTGGCCCGGAGAAAGAGTAAATGAAGCTTGTCCACACGGTGACTAATATTATCTCTCAAAAGGGGATGATAGTTGGCTAAAATGAGATTCACGTAAAAGCTGGTTTTTCAAAAGTATTCATATTATCTTGCGGTAATGCAGCACTTGCAGGCGCGAAGACTTGGACACGTGTCTCAGGAAATATGGAAGAAATCCCAGATTAGGCACAAAATAATCAAAGAGTTCTTGCACAAGTTACAGTTACTCACTTTGTCTAACCACACTGGGGAGGAAAACTCTTAGTGTTAAATGAAATATTCAATGACTTCATTTGTCTAGGACGATCACACAAGGAGGCATGCAGCCACGAGGCAGTGAAAAGGAACAAGGAATGTTCATTTGCGAATTAGAGTTTGAATTTTGAAAATGGGGGAGTAGTTACGACACTAGGAAGTAAAGAACTGGCAATATGACTGATCACAAGACGTACCTGGATGCCCTATTAAGTGGACCTTTGTAGAAAATGCGGCGTCGGAGGCTTGTCTGGGTCTGGGCGCGCCAGTAACGCTTTGGTAGGCCTAAATGGAAGGCTGGCTGGCTGGGACATCCGTCCGAGGTCACGACTGGAGGCGATTGTGGTCAAAGTCAAGTGTGTTTCATGGGGG
>NC_061092.1:65431518-65455834 GCF_015104395.2 Macrobrachium nipponense
TCAGCGGCTGTTTTAAGTGCCATAAAAATTGCATTGAAAATCTCTTCAACACCAACAGCCTTCTGCTGAAAAAAAGAAAACGACTCTAATAAATGCAACTCCTTAAAAAGTATTCTTGCCTCCTGGACCTTCCTTAAAAAATTACTACGTAAAAGTATCCGTCAACCAAAAGCTAACGATGTATCGTAATAACTTTGGTTAAACCGCTCCTTACATCTGGTGCGTGGAAATAATTATCCATTAGATTAAACGGTTAGGATTCTGCTCTTTCCCGGCACAGGCAGGCTTTGGAATCGTCATCTTTTTTAGTGCTCTAGTGGCCTATAGGCGTCCAGTATTCAAGAGGCGGCCTGTCTCTCACACTTTAGGGTCAGTTTCTACTCTCTCTATTTCCTCCTCATCCCACCCTCCTTCCTCCCCCACAGCCCCGCCTCTTCTGGTCGGCCTATCAATAAAATCATGGATTATCTGCTTTTGTCAGTAAAAAATGGACGGTACATAACAAAAAAAATGAAATTTTACAAATGCCAAAGCAACTTACATCAAAATCTAAAAAAAAAAAATTATATGGAAATTAAACTTATAAAATACAACATAAACATGAGCGATTCATGAAATTACCAAAAGTTTCAAATCGATGCGAGAAATGACATTTAGCCGCAACTTTGAGTTATTTCATGAATAGAGAATGAAATTTCGGGATGCCCGAGAACATGGAAGAGCATTATATAAATAAAGATAAACAAAAACCTATAAAACTATAGATGAAATTATCAGAAGCTCGAGAAATTGAAAATGGGGAAATAATACGTATTTACTATGAAAGTGAAACGATAAAAGAAAATAAATAGTTGGATAACGTAGATAAATAACTAGAAAAATTGGAAAAAAAAACTTTTATCAAGAGACAAATGTGAAAAAGATTAGAGACAAAAATTTCCTGGTGAGAAGCGAAATGTCAGGGAACTGAGCAATTGGAAAAAAGTCATTATGAGACAGTCATCGCAATTTCATGCAAATATGAGAGCACAGATGATTAGTAAATGAACCTTTCATTTCATATTAACATTGCGACCGAAAGAAGAGAGTCAGAGGCATTCAATTAACAAATATTTGCGCTGGATGACTGAGGAAGACTGAAGAAGCCTTTTGCATAAGAATAGAAGTTCCCCTCCTTCTCTTCGGTCTCTCCTGCCTCACCTGCCTTCGCCCTCTTTCATCACTTGTAATATAATGTATGATAATTACTACATTTTTGTAAGTAATTGCATATCAAGTCTAACAAAGGATAAACGGTGCAATATAATTATGAGTATCCTTTTCACGCGAACAAAATATTGTATTATAAAAAAAACACACACACACACACACACACACACATATATATATATATATATATATATATATATATATATATATAATATATAATATATATATATATAGATAGATATATATATAGGATTTAGATATAGATATATATGTATATTATATAAATTTTAAATAAAGGCATCTATGTATAGACACACACAAACATACACACACACGCGTGTGTGTGTGTTTTTATAATACAATATTTTGTTCGCGTGAAAAGGATACTCATAATTATATTGCACCGTTTATCCTCTCAAGCTAAAAATAAAAAACACATTGAATAAAGTAATACAAGGAAATTTACAACACTGAAATACAAATTACTCTAAAAAATGAAATAAAATAAAACAAAATATATAAATAAATAAATAAACATTATTAAAATTAGGAATAGTTAAAAAAGACACCTTGTCTCAACGACGTTCGGTTGCTGTATGGGGAACACATCGAAAGTAAACAAGAAGAAGGGCCTGGATAATCTATGTACAAGGGAACAGATGAAGAGTGGTTGGTTAAGGTGGGAACTGGTTTCTTTATAGCTAGAGATTCTAAAATTGGAACGTGGTGTTCGTATGGACTTGATAACAATATCTTGAAATCCTTATAGTTTATACTATTTTTTACAAAACTTCCCATGATTTCTAATATTAAATAGTTCTGGGTTGGACAGTTTACATCCTGTACGGAAATTAATGCATCATATCTCACCTTAAGCAAGAGGCCGTTGGTCCTGCTTTTGTCTGTTCTTTTAACTGTGTTGTAATTTACGTATTCTATTGATTTTTAGAGAAATGTTTAGTGTAATTTTGTTTGTTATTTAATAGATTCCCCTGATGATATAATTAACTTATTGCGAAATGTTGGAAATAAAGAATTACGTTTCCAGGGTCCATCTTCGTTCTGATATATATAAATAAACTAAATTACTCAAATATTTTCTCTAAAAATCAATAAAATACGTAAATTACTACACAGTTAAAAAAACAGACGCAAAAGCAGGACCAACGGCCGCTACCCAAAATTATCCAAAGAAGGCAAAGGACAGAATGCATAAGTAAAAAGTTAACTCGGGTACATCTGTGAGGAAAAAGGTCTTGGTATTTAATTGGGGAACCAGTTGTTGGATAAATAATGATTCCCGGATAAGCAGTTCTTATGCATGATATCAATCATTTTCGAAAGTTAATTGAAAACTGACCATCTAAGATACGGAAGGTCTTCCCTCCGACAATGAAAGTATTCTATTCGATAACAAGCAGTAGCTAGTATCTTAAAGAGGCGACCTGGCTAAGTATGAAGCTATCTGACTTTTATCTTAACTATCGAGGGCAAATAACTAAAGACTATTTCTTTCGGTGACAAACAGTATCTTTAAGAGGTGAACTGGTCAAGCATGTAACTAACTGAAGAGAGAAATAAATAAAATATGATCAAAGCAATTCCAGCTACTAACATCAGACATCAGCTACATAACTAGTATCTTAAATCTCGGGTGTAAATAACACATTGTTATTTTCACCTCCGGATGCAAATACCCACTTCGATATATATATATATATATATATATATATATATATATATATATATATATATATATATATATATATATATATATATATATTATATATATATATATATATATATACATATATATATATATATATATATATTAATATATATAATATATATATATATATTTTTTATATATATATTATATATAATATAATATAATATAATATTAATAATAATAATTATAATAATATAATATTATATACTATATATATTATTATTATTATTATTATTAATTATTATATAGATGTACTTCTACGAATAACTTAACAAAGGCTCCGGTCATCAATAGCAAAACACAAGAAATGGATATAATAAGCTGAAGAAGGATAGGAAATGTAATCTCATCTATTCTTCGCTAGGAATGTAAGGACCCTTTCCTTTACTTACATAAACAACATAAATTTCAGTTATTCAGAAATAAACCAGATCCAGATTATGTTCTCACACCCAAAACGTTCCGCCAGATTGTACGTATAACTGATGTCAAATATTTATTCTCGGTTGCAACTCAGAGCTAAGTAGTTTTCTAGCTCTGTCCATTAATTTTTTTTTTCAGTTCTTCCCATTCTTCGCTCTTTCTGGGAGATTTTTAGTACCAACGCTTCAACTATGTCAGTATGAACATCTTTAAAAAAGCCACCCTCCAGTAACGTTAAAAGTTGTTTCATGTCTTTTTAAGGGGACCCGTTGAGGAGGAAGTTCTGCATTGGTAGCTGGAGACGACGATTGCCAAGGAAACTATGAGAAATGTTTTGGAGGTTCTCTCTAGATCTGCAGTTTTATGCCTTTTAGTTTTTTTCTTCTTGATTGATCATACAGAAGGACTTTGTCATGTTTGTCATTCGACTTAGAAGCTTGAGATTATTGTTAAAAAATATTCATAATGAATTTGGTAATGATTAATAGTGAAAACATTTTTAATCCAAAAACCTTATGGTAAGACTAATCGTGAAAGTTAAAATTGTCTTCAAATCATTCAACAATTTGTTACTAGGTAGAGCATCTCTCGGAAACTACGCTACCTACAAAACTATGGCTTCGCAAAACTTCGTTTGAAAACGATCCTAGGCAGAAAGAGAGAGAGAGAGAGAGAGAGAGAGAGAGAGAGAGAGAGAGAGAGAGAGAGAGAGAGAGAGATTTGGGTCATGATTTGTCATGTAAATTTCTCTTTGTCTCTTTTTTTTATTGCTTGGGGTAAGCTAATGGAAACAAATAGAAACCTTCACGCACCCACTGATATCATGGGGAAAAGCTTTTGCTGAAAAATGCTGTTGCAAATTTCAGGATTTCATTTACGTTCTCTCTCCAATTCTAACAGACTCACCGTTGTATCACTGTGAAGGACATTTGAAGAATAAGTTTTGCATATTTCATGGTCCTCAAAAACAAAACAGTTATTGTAGAGATGTGACAGCCAAAGAGGAAGAAGAGGAAAAGATTCCCCTCTAACGGTGTCTAAAACTTAAAATATCGGCGTTTTAAAGTGCTCATGAAGTTATTTAGATTTTTTAAAGTTTCTGGAGATTATTCTATATATCTTCCTAAATAAATTCTCAAGTGATGGTACGCTCCAATATTAGTAAATTCTAATTGCTTTTGCCTTCCCTAATAATTATCAATGGCTCTCTTCTATTTAGTACAATACTGCTTCTTAAATGAAGAACGCGACGACACGAAAAAAAGGAAATTTCATTTTAATAAACAACGTAGAATGTTGAAGAATTTGGAATGTTTGTTCCTTCATTTACATAAGTTGAAAATGGCAACCATTATTATTTTGTAAAAGAAAGCCAATTTGGAATCACCACAGGCACTAATATCGGCAGAAAGTTATCCAGGAAAACAATCAGTGAGAAAGTAAGTTGATTACGTGATAACACTATGGCAGAAGTTTCCGTCCATCACACATCTATCAAATTACTGCAAAAAGCAAATATAAATATTTGCAAACGTAATTATTAAGAATATGACCAACCTCACAAGTTTTTCACTGAAGTTTTAGATGGAAATAACAACGTTAGTTAGAAAGTCCAAAAGGCAATATTATTCGCTGATTCTTTAACTTGCACAAAACTGATTTCTTGCAATAATTTGAATTTCAGCAATTTCTTTTTTTAGGACTCATAAACAATAAGAAATTATGAAAAATATCCGGTGAAAGGCCTGAATAAAAAAAATAAGAGCTGTCATATCCTGTAGAAATAGTCTCTGACTAGGATTAAAGGGGAAAAGGGGGGGGGGGGGGGGTGGGGAGGATGATACATAACAGTGAGATTTTTTGGAAATGCAAGCACGCTTCGAACATTTTTTTATCAGAAAAGTAAATTCTTGAAAGGAGATAACAGAAACCCTTTAGGTCTTAGCGTATATTGCTGATGGTATTTCCCTGATAATGCATTGGTTCTTCACCGAGACTTCAAAATCCTGAGTTCATTCTTCTCGCCAACCTCCAAGGATTCTTTCATTTTCTCTTTCTTTCACCTTAGTTAAAAAAGAATAAGAAAAGACTGCACGGGACTAAAATTCTTCTCATTTCTCCTCTTTGTGAGTTAACAAGGATTATCCAGAGGTGCGCGAGGCTCGAGATTGCTCTAAAATACTTTATCTTTGCACACTTTAAAGAATATTGTGTAAATATTCCCTTGTGGGAAATATTTTGCAGACTTCAGCAATCATCGTGTACTCTCTCTCTCTCTCTCTCTCTCTCTCTCTCTCTCTCTCTCTCTCTCTCTCTCTCTCTATTTATGAATACGGGATTAATAAAACTCTTTGACATTCTTAAGACAGTTTTCATTTCAATCAGAATCACAATTTTTACACTTTTTTTTAGGACTTTAGGGGTCACTAGGAATTGAATGGTTATAAAAAAAAAATGATTGGACATAAGCTGACAAATTTAGATTTTTGTTCCTGAAAATCATTTGAACTAAAAAGAATGATCTTGGTGAGAGAATATAAAAGAAACAAATTGCTTTAGCCTTTATGAAGCGATTTGTTTCTTTCCATCTCATTCCAATCGTGTAAGAAAAAAGATAACTATTCTTTCTCTACCTTGAAACAGACTATAGCTAGGTACCGTCACTCGTGAATTACTATTATACAGACTCTACCATAATTGAATACTTCGACCACATCAGCTGCAGAAAAAGCCGTCACAATCCTTAACAAGCGGTCATCAATCACGTTTTGATATCAGTAGTATTTGACTCTCTAACGTTATGCAATCAACGAAACTAACGAGTTCCAAAACTACAGAGCTAACAAATCCTAACTCGCTGTATATCGAGTATCACATACAATGCCATTAACAAGCTAAAATCTGCGTTTTTGGTTTATTCAGTTCTGTCAGCGTCAGGGCATCCAATATATTTAGCTTTAAGATTTTTTTTACGTCCTTCATAGGTCACTACTTCTTGTAGAACTGGTTGGTGTAATGTGACAATGCTTGTTAATTGATTATCTTCTTCCATTCGGTGAATCCTTGTTTACTGTATTTCTTGGACGCTGAGTTTGAGCTCGCATTCTTTTGTTTGAACTCTGGATGAATATGGAAGTGTTCCGAGAAATATGCAGTTATCAAGAAAAGATGAATAAGTCTGAAGAAGGGTGTTTTCCGAGAGGGGGTTTATTTGTTATGCAATCACATTAAGGATTGAGATACTTTCACTCTTTAAAGAGAATTAATGGCAAAATTAGAGTTAACACAATGAGAATGCAAAAAGAATGAATGAATAAAAGCCACCAAATGTAAATTTCTCACATAATCCCGCCAACAAAAAAGTGCACTGAAATGTAAGGCACCTAAATAGTAAACAAAATAAATGAATGCAATGTAACATAAAATATTAAGATAAGCATGTTAATGACTGAAGTCTGCACATCACTTGCGCATTTTGCTTTTGCAAGCAAAAGCAGCAGCTCTCGTGGGACAAGTCTTCTTATCAAACACACTGGCTCCCTGATCTGCTAATACAGAACTAGAACTATTCTCCTCACTCGGTGTTCTATGACATCATTGGATACATTACCATATCACCCTTTTCAGCATCTCTGTGATTATGGGTAAGAGAAAGATGCATGAGTTACATATGATTGTTAGTGCTGTACTAGGACATCATCTCCAAATTTGAGTTTGACACTTATGGTCATGACCTATGATAAGCTATAAAACACGACCAAATAGCCAGTAAGGTCTAGTTGAGTTGAGCATTTTGACAAACACAACATCACCAGCAATTGCTTTATTTTGATGGAGATATCGGTAGTTGTCTTTCAAACTGAAAGAGATCATTCTTATACCACAGTTCTTTAAAGTTATATACAAAAAAAAAATTCTTCTCTAGAAGATAAGGTTAATATAAAAGCTTCCCTTTACGATGGAGGCTGACTCTGGTTGCTTTAACAACAAATGAAAATTAGCATTGCAATGGAAGTTATTGCTACTAAATTATTTTCATATGAACTGTTACGATACATTAGAGGTGTGGAATTAATCACCAAGGCAAAACTTAATAAACAAATGGAAATAACTGAAAAGAACCCACTTGCAAAGGGTACCATAATGAATACGGGTTAACTATTCCCTGAATAAATAAAAGAAACTGCAACGGTGTTTTCTAAATGTAATTCCCAGAAAACTTGGGTCAGGATAGATATACACTTGAGGTGATAAAACGGGTCATTAGTCGTTTAAAAACAGAGGGATGTATAATTAACACACCGCCCTAATTACTGCCTCACACGTCTAATTTAAGGAAAGAATCGGGATGAAGCATTACATTAATGTTGCGTCTACAAATGAGGAGCATTAACTCTAATCCATGGTCATCAAGAGAACACCTAAGACACACATGTTCGATGCACTTGAGAAAGGAAATAAACGGATTAATTAAGTGTGAGTAAGTTCGAGAGGAAAAGATAAAGATAACAGATACCAGGCACAGTTCTTTGCTTTCCAGACATACCTTTGCAAATTGAGTTTTCTCTCCCTTCTCTCAGTGTGTGGTAGGACGTTTAGTGGGCGTTGGATTTCTGTTAGGATAGTGAGGCTGTTAGGACAAAGGCCCCTTGGGGATGGAAGGACAGCTTGTGACTCCGATGATCGTTAATTAATTATTGTCTTTTCGACGATGTTTCTCCCGCTTGGAAAAGGAATGTTTGTCTCTTCAGAGTTTGCCTCTGGCCATCTCACCTCATACTATCCCTGGAAAACAAAGCGATCTACCGGCTGAGGGATAACAAAACAGGAGCATACAGTTCACAATGCCTACAGGGGTTTTCCCCTGAGAGCTTATAATTAACACTACGTCTCACATTATAAATGTTTGCGCCACTCTCTTTTTATTATTTTTTATATCACATTTTAAAGGTTCACGTTATATGTTATCAGCTTGGATCACCACCCAATTGTCAATCTTTCCATAGTTTTTCTTTACATGGTAAGGTCAATTGCTTAGAAATTTCGATGCATTTGGATTATGTGTTTTATGTCGCCATCTGTCTATATTTTTGGATGTCCCTGTCAGTCGTATTCCACACAGGAAGAGTTATAATGTAAATTGTTAAAAAAATGATCTGTAGATTCGCCCGCCAATGGCATCATGCAAGGCGTTAGGAATGAACTGGAACTACAGGATCTGGAAACTGGCCAAGTTTTGAAAACTGCCTCCGTCTTTTTATACTGAGTAACTAATTCAATTCACCGAAAACCAAGTATATTTTTTCCTGAGGTATATGAAGCGACAGCTATTGACGTTCAGTCGTACCTGACATAATCAAGAGGTCCTTCGTATATTGAAGAGGAGAGTCAATAAAGATTATACAGTATCCAAAACATCTTCCGTAGAAGGCATTAAAGAAAGTATGACAGACTTTCATTCAGGGAAAAGGAAGGGCCTGAAAGATCGACGATTTGACAGAGGAATGAACCCACGTCCAGTTTTTTCCCTTCTCTCTCTCCATTCTCTCCACACCAGCCGTAACCCATAAACTCCTCACAGGTTGGAATAAGACCAACAAGTCTTTGGGATCGCGTTTACTCCTCCCTCATCGCCCAGGTTCAGCATGCAACACAGGTCCTTCACTTTGCTCAATAGGTGCTTATTATTGCGCTTCGAGATAAAGATCAACGATGAAAAGCTGTAAAAAAAAAAATAAAGCAAGTATGAAGGGGCGTATGTCCAAGGGTCTCTACAAAAGGTGAACTTGATGGTCTATTGGAAATTTAAACCAAATAGTCCTTAATTTATATATAAAATATATTGCAAGTGTTGGTCATCCAAAAACGGTTCGGTATATTTTCGATAACAAAATAAATCAAGTAATACAACCGCCAAAGTTTTTCTCGGCGCAATTGAATTTTCTGCACGGCGTATAATACTGTATGATCCGGGGTTCATGAAAACTTTCAGCCATGGGCCGTTGGAGACCTGCTTAATAGCGTTGCCAGACGCATGATCATGACTCACTTTAACCTTAATAAAATGAAAACGACTGAGGCTAAAGGGCTGCAATTTGGTTTGTTTGGTGATTGGAGGTTGGATGATCAAACATACCAATTTTCAGCCCTCTAGCCTCAGTAGTCCTTCAGATCTGAGGCTGGACAAGAAAAGTGTAGACAAAAGTGCCATCTCAATAGTTACCTACCATTATTATTTGTCTACGCAGAAGTCTATGCAGACATATAATTAAAAGAATACCTACCAGCACACGCACACATATACTTTGTATATAATATATATATATATATTTAATATATAATATATATATATAGTATATAATAATATATTTATATATATATATTTAGGTATATATATATATATATAATCGTGTTTATTCAACATAACTGTTCCTTTACTTCGTGGGTCGAGTAACAACGATGTCCTTGTCGTTAGAGTTGCTTCAATTTGTCATAATCTTCTTTTCTGGAAAAAGGTGTCCATCAACTCTTCAATTTCCTGAAAGTACTCTGGGATAATTCGAATATTAAATTTAGTAGTCTACCTACGTAGGTCGGTCTCAAAAGGAAATGTTTTTAATTAATGAAATACGGGTGGTTCCGGAGAGAAAGCAAATTTTGAATCGTAGGTGTAGCGCCTGTGCAAGAAATTTCCACAATACAAGACACTTCATAATCTTATCGATATTACACTGAAAATTCCTCTGTAGTTTACTTCTTATGCCTTGAACTTACTCAGACTCTTGTGGTCAACAGATTTCGCATGCTTTTTCGTTTTCCTATACCTCCTCCTGCTTCCTATCCAGAAAACTTTTTAGATTTACTTCTTCTTACACTTCCGATTATATACTCACTTTTCCAACCTTATTCTTCTATTTGTCTACGCTTCACATGTTATGCAAACAATTCATCCCGATTCTGATAATAATGTGCGTATTTATTCCGTCATACACTTTCTTCCTCATCTTGCCATCTGTTTATTTGCCCCCAAATTTCATTTCGAATCACGGGCTTCCATTGTTATATCATTTGCACACTAAGATTAATTCCCCATTTCCTTTGTTTTTGTTTAGCAACTTATTCCTATTCTTATTCACGTTTATCTCATCTTTTTCAGCTTGCAATTGCTTTTAAATTCTTTCGCTAGTTTCTGTAGTTTCTCTTCAGCATCACCATTCGACTACCTGCAGCAATTCACGACCTATCTCCTTATCCCACAACAGACCATCTACGTCTGATTTGCTTTCTCTGATATCCTACATCTCTTCGTCAACACACTGAACCAGTCACTCAAATTTATATATTCTAATATACCCTCTACTTCTTCGGAATATGGAGACAACTTAATATTTCCAAATCTCCAAAACTCTAGTTAATCTACCAAAAATAAAAGCAAAATGGAAAAAAACATTTTTGCTTTATTTCTTTTGAAATTATTCATGACACATGGTAAATTGTCACCAAATGCGGGTAAATAACTGTTTTATGTTCTGCCTGACATAATGGTGAGTTTTCCAAATTCGGAGAGAGGAGAGAGAGAGAGAGAGAGAGAGAGAGAGAGAGAGAGAGATCAACCTCAATATTCTGATGTATACATGTAATTTCACGTCTTTCACAAGAGAGGCAGAATGTAGATGGAAGGTAATAATTATAAAATTATTGGAAAACATTGACAAACCCTTTTCCGTGAAAAAAGGGAAGGTGAACGAAATGTCAAGAGAACAAAGGTTGAAAATCCAAAAGGACTTTTAACCGAGATTGGACAGATTGTACTGAAAAGCAGGATACGGAAATAGATTAAATTTGAAACAAGTTATTTTTTTTACTTATGTCTCTGTAATTGTTCTGCATTCCTTCATGAAAACAAATGTCAGTAGGTCCCCTTAGCTTATCGCAATGCGTTTTTATTTATCATGAGAACTGTCCAAACTATACCCGCCGATTATCAATGAATTTAGAAGGAAGAATCTCTGTTAGAAAGATAAACAGGGAAAAATGTTCCGCTTGTTTTGTGAGCTAAATTCAGACAGAAACTTTGTCGTATCTTTTATTCATATGATTTAAAGTTTCCTCATTTTTTCTCTTTAGTGATGATCAAGGTTCTGTGGTTCAACTAAAGGGTTTTCCATTTTCATCCGAATTTACTTGTATCTCTTTAATTCCCATTGCATTTTCTTGTGTGTTTGAGCTTAACATTGGTAATTAACTATCACAGACTGTTTAAGCTTTATGAACTAGGATCCTATTCATGCGAGGAGAAATTATAGCACGTGAAAAGTTATAAAGAATCTCTATCATTTTATCTAAGCCATTCAACAATTTGCCGAGGATTCTCCCATTGCACATAGATTGTCAAGATTTTCCTACCATTTTAAGAATATCAGCCTATTAGAAGGGTTATGTTTTAAAATGACAACAATTCCGTTCATTAGGGTGTGAGGAAGATTAGATATAAAACAAAGTGAATCACAAGCAAAACAAGCGAAAGAAGCGACAGGAGACAGATTAACTCCAGCGAACACATCAATCGGAGATGATTTCGAAGGCAATCTCTCCCTTTCTCTCTCTCCGGTCTCTGATGTCCCGTCAATCCACTGGAACCCAAATCGAATAAAACTATCACAAATGGAGCTGCATCTCTTGGATGCTGAGATAAATCTCTTTCACCGATACGTAATTTTTGCAGCTTAAACTCTGGATACCGATGGGGAAATGGTCTTCCAACGTCCAAACACAATTTTCTCTATAAATCTTCCAAAATGGAAACACAACAGACTGCGATAACAAAGTCACTAACTGAAATGCCTGTCATGTCAATGCAGTTACCCTCAAAAGAGAAAAGGGTATTTCCATCAGTAAAACATTGTATTTAAATGTTTATTTGCTTATCTATGATTATTTTTATCATTAAGTAAAATAGATTACAATATATTTTTCACCTTAAAGCGTAGTAACTTTCCTTTGAACGTTAACCGATAACAGAATGATGTAATTAGTGTAGTAGATGACCGTCGTCGGCAATTTAGGGACCTTGAAGGTTCATGTAAATTGGCCCTGAGGTGTTGGCGAATAGTCACAATCATAGTCTTTGGGGCGAATAGGCTCATCTTGAACTTCCATGAAAGATTTTACACTCTTTTGCTTTTGGCTGACAGGCTAACTTTTTAGTCATCTGTGTGCGTTCATTTGATTGATTTAAGAAGGAGGAAGACTGGCAGGCTAATTTACAGTGTGGAATGTATTAAATAATTGTTTTGAATTGAATTGTATTAAATGGGACCTAGAGCATTCTAAGGCTAAGTTACGAATTGCATACAGCACAAACACTGCATCGTTTATAAACAATTTACACACATGTTTAGGGTAGGTCTACTTCCACTTCCATAATCGCAAACATTGTTTTATGAAGCAGTCTGCCAACCTTTATTGGCAAAAAATTGGAAAGAGATGATACTTCCAAAGACATTTTTGTTAATATATCGCTATTCTTCTTGTGCAGTTTACTAAGCAGCAAAAGTGTCACCACCCCCTTTTTTTCTAGTATTGACTGATGAAGTTTCAGTGCAGAAACAGAATTGCTTGAGGAAGATATTAACCAGAGATACAAATTCACCAAACTTTTTATCCTGATTCAACCTTCAGACATGTCAGATGGGTGAGTTTATAGAGTGACAAATGATGAAACATTGACCTTTTTCGTTTGTTGACCTTTCTATGCACCTGATATACATATTATGATGTGAATCATATAAATGAGTGTTAGAAGTAGACTAATAAAGCATCAACTTCATGACAGTTGTTGATTTGTTGTGGCATATGCTGCCTGTAGTAATTTATTTGTAACCGCTACAGAACTGGCCATTAACCTCACGTTTTTAAACATGGTCTCTTTCCTTTTATCACACTGTCCTTTTTTTGGAAAATAATTCAACATTTCTGGGTCAAATGTGCAAATGGATGTCTCTGAAGCATAGGCTACTAGCTGAATAATATCCTAGTTCAATATTAATGTGGCTACGTATACATTGGTATGTCAGGTACAGGCATTCCCTAAAATTTGTAACCTTTTGATCTTTATTGACCTGATTATAGAAAAATGTGCTTATAAAACTATGCTGCCATATAAATTGGCCAAAAACGAACATTTTAATAGGTCATCTGCATCCCCGTGGCCGTTCAGTCCAGAGTTATGTCAATTCGTGTTTCCCTACCCCAAAAGTGGCAGCAACGAAATTTGTACCACACTCTATTTCAACAGTGGTGATGAGTCCTTGTATTTTTAGTGGTAATATAAAACAAATTAAAATATAAATAAAATACTACACCTTGCTTGAACTTTCGTCAATTTGTTCAAGATGACCCTATTCGCCCACAGACTATGATTGTGACTATTCGCCAACACCTCAAGGCCAATTTACATGGACCTTCAAGGTCCCTAAATTGCTGACGACGGTCATCTACATCAATAATTACACCATTCTGATATCGGTTAACTTTCAATACTTTAAGGAAAGTTACCACGCGTTAAACTGAAAAATAGATTGTCATCTATTTTACTTAATGATGAACATAATAAAAAATAAGCAAATAAACATATTTAAGTACAATGTTCTACGGAAGGAAACCCCCTTTTCTCTTTTGAGGGTAACTGCATTGACATGACAGGCATTTCAGTTAGTGACTTATTTGTCGCAGTCTGTTGTGTTTCCATTTTGGAAGATTTATAGAGAAAATTGTGTTTGGACGTTGGAAGACCATTTCCCCATCGTTATCCAGAGTTTAAGCTGGAAAAACTACGAATCGGTGAAAGAGATTTATCTTAGCATCCAAGAGATGCAGCTCCATTTGTGATAGCTTTATTCGATTTGGGTTCCAGTGGATTGACGGGACATCAAGAGACCGGAGAGAGAGAAAGGGAGAGATTGCCTCGAAATCACCTCCGATTGGTCTATTCGCTGAAGTTCATCTGTCTCCTGTTGCTTCTTTCGTTTGTTTTGCTTGTGAGTCACTTTGTTTTTTCACGTGATGTGTTGGCTTCTGTAAGGTTTTTTGTTTTATAGTTGTCCCTTTTATACATCAGGTTAATGCTGTTGCCAAATTCCCATTAAGCTTGCATGACTGCGATTTATCTACTTATTTTATGGAATCGCCAGGCTCGTCTAGATGAATATTAGCAATCCGTTGCGTATTCAGACCCTTAATGCCGTGTAGCGACACAGTTAAAAGGAAGAATATCAGTGAATCTTCTTCCATCAAATCAAATAATGGAAGTGTTCTAGATTTAAGTCTTGGTTTGTTTAAACTCTATGCCTTCATACTTAAAATAGTTGTAGATAAATATAATCAACAAAATTAATATGATCACTTGTATAAATGTTTTTGGACTTTGTATGGCCAAGCTTCCGTTTCTATTAAGGTTAAGTCTGTTTTAGTTTGGGACCGTGTGATCTCCGATTATCCTGGATTATTTATTTGATTTTTACCTTTTTGACAATTAACCATCTGGTACTTTTGATCTTTTTGTTTATCTTGTAACTTTCTTTTCAACAGCATCTCATTTGTGCCTCGACGATGTCTTATAGGACAAAAGCGCTCGGCTACGAATTTCTATGTATTATTTTTCCTGTAGTATTCGTTTATATATATGTATATATATAGTTGTTTTTGTTATTGAATAAAACGAATTTCACAATGAGGTCTCTGTGATGTAAACATATTCAATAGAATGCAAGAGTATGTAAACGGAATTATTCCCCTTTGTTGACCTGAGGGAATTTTCATTAGCAATGTGTTTAGTTTTGGTATTGATTTATCTTTTTTATTGGTTGTCTTCATAACATAACTTTCCTTTCTTTTATGACAAGAAATCATCGGTCCCTTTTCAATTACGGGGTAATTATAAGTTGTAATTTTATATTTTTACATTTTTAATATTATTCAGCCATATCTTTTCTTTAAATGAATATCTCCTTGATTTTATGGTGTCAGACATTATCGACAGAACTGAACAACAATTTGAAAAGTGAACAGTTTCTCTAAGATATTAAAATTATTTCACGTGATGTTTTTCCTATATAATTTGACTCGAAATGACTACTACCTTCCATCTTGAATAACCAATTTCATATGGAGCTGAATGTGGAATTAGCTTACTCATCAGTGATGTAGATGATGTACGGTTTAATTTCATGTAATATATTTTTACTTATATCATCTATTACATATATATTACTGCCACGAACGCATATTAAGAGAAACGTTCTTGAAACACAAAACCTTAGGAAATACAGTATAAACAGTTATTTCTTCAGGAAAAATGAATATACTTTTTCGTGGCGTTACAAGTCCTTGGGCGTTTGGTGTCGCGTCTTGGTAATTTATCCAGAGGACGACGCTCCCTCCACTGGAAAAGAGTTTTTGTCGTCTGTTTCTCTTCTGACTTTGACTCCTGTTCGGATCCCTGACTTTTAAAAGAATTGATCCGTTTTTTTCTCTCTCTCCTTTTGTCCTTTCTTGAGAATGTAAATTAAAACAATAAGTCTTATTCTATTCTACAAATCCTATTAATAGTGAATATTCAGGAGTCAAATATACACAAGCCTTAAGCAACAACAGTAATGTTATAAGTGATTCATGCAAGATAATTTGCATTCTAATCAGGAAAAATACCAGTTTCCCACGTTAATGAGAACTATTGATTTTCGTCACCTGACCAGGTTGATTTTCCTCGACATATGTTTCATTGGCATTATGAAGAATAAACACAGTAGAGATTCTGCTTCTAAAAACTCGACTTGTTTTTAGTGAAGTCGCCTCTATGTATGTGGAAGTCTATAGATTTGGAAGCTAATTTGCTAATAAGATCATTATCAAAGAACGTTAACGAGTTTAACAAGGTTTTCCAAGGGAGTAGAGTGTTCTACTTGTTGATGGACTCGAATTCCGAGTTTAATTAAAGATTCCGCAAAGCTGTTGTTTTGAGCGGACATGGGTTAAATGTGGAAATGATATGATCAGATACAAGGGAACCACCACCCTCATTCTCACTGCAACTAAATTTAGGGTGGGGCGTACCTCCGGAACCGTCCCATAAACCATTCCAATGGGTTACCCTTCAAGTGGTTTATTATTGTAACGCCTGGCCTAACGCCGGCAGCTCTTACCCAGGTTGATAACATGTAATCAGGTTGCAATCAACTTCATTATTATTTTTTGTCTTTAGAGTCTGGGTCATGTTTCACCAATTCATTTGAAAAATGAACAATCGACTTTTATGATATATTTATTCTTTTGGTGTTTTTCTCGGCTTGTGCTCCCAAATATGGGTGCTAATTAGGCGTTGTGTTCAGTTTTTCTGTCATCCTATTAAACATGAATTCTGTCTTCATGTTTGTTTTTTCATCCCTTTAAATTCCAGTTGACTGCAAGAAACCATTCGGTTTGTGTACTCGCAAAAAGAGATTGTTAAGTTTGAATTCCCTTTCTTATAACTATTATTAAATATTGCAACAATCTATTTAGGACCTTCCTCTGTGTAACGTTTTATTTCTTAAAATTTCTTCGTTCCCAATGATGCTGGTTCAATTGAAAACAATTGCGATTCTTATTGACTTTTATGTCAGGATTACCTTCTATACAAAATAAAGTCAACTTTATATCCCCTAGAGCAGAAAGCCCTCCTAAAAGGTAGCTTGAATAGGATAATCATCCTCGAGTTCTCTTCAGTCGGATTCGAATAAAAGTTTTGAGGTTTAATTGGCTTTCTCATTTCGAAAAACCTAGGTAAATCTATCGGAATAAGACTCCAACCTATGCTTTCTTCTTCTTATTTTCTAACGCAAAGTGTCCTAAAACTTTCATGAATACTTAGCTGTCTAGCCAATTTTGAATTCAGGATGTAAACTTAACTGAAAACATCCAAAGATTTTGGAGAGAATTACCTGAATTTATTACTTATGTTCTGCATTTATGAACCACAACTCCTTCTTCATCATGTTACATATATTAGCGGTTATGGTTCTAAAATGTACGATGATTAAAATTTTTATAAAAGTTAAACATTTAAAAACAAATTTAACGAACCATTGTAATTAAGCAGAATAATTAAATAAGGAAACTTATCTGAACTTTCAAAAAATGTCTCTAATAGGACATTTTGGTTAAAGGAGCTTTTGAAAAATAAAAAATAATACGTGGTGAATATGGCTGCATCTTTACTACTTTAGAGGACAAGACTTCGGTGTTTTGCCACCACTTTTAAAGATGAATACGATATATATGCCAAGCATATTTTTCAACTGATTCAGGTAACCAATTATATTTCAAAAACATGTAAGTCAATCATTAAAGCGCAAATAATCATTTTATTTTTTGACCTTTTCTTTGTAATCGTTTCTCCAGGGATCGGTTCTATATAATACTCGTTCATCGCTTTGATTTTATATTTTTGGATAGTTGGTTATGGATACAGGAATTTATATTTTTTTGTTTCCTTAATGTGTTAACACACATTAAAAGGGAGGAAGGAGCTATGGAATGGTTCTTTCAACCTCTTCGTGTGGTGGTTCGGCTTCCAATCTTATATCATTAAAATTTTCCTATATTTCCGCTGGGTTATGCTATAGTTTCGTATTATCAAGGAGTTCTTTCTTTTCCTTCCTTATCTATCGACTTTAGCTTCTGTGATCTATAACCTTCTGTGACATCAGGTTTGACCAATGGCGAAGTTGATTTTTGTTCTATTTTTTCTTCTTTTTTCGATGATTCGTTCCATGTGCTTCCCTGGGTTGGCCATTTTCAGTTGAAAACGAAATCTTCACCACGACCTTCAAAATCTGAAAAAACAATTTTTGGTTAGAATTTCCAAAACATTCACTCAACCTTTTCAGAAGCTTGTAAATAGATCAGAAAGCCCAGAAAAGAGAGCGAGAGAGAGAAAGAGAGAGGGAAGAGAGAGAGAGCGGAGACGATGACGACGAGGAGACCGAGATTGAGAAGGAGAGAGAGAGAGAGAAGAAACACCGTTTAAACGGTAAGAAACGGAATAATGCAAAGAGGACCCCCTCAAATTACCAATAGAAAAGGAGAGGGAAAAAGGAAATGCGTGCTTTTCTCCACCAAGAAGTTAGTTATACACAGCGTATTTTTGACTTCCAAACAATAACATGATTGAATATTGCTTGGGGACAAACATGAAAGCAATTTCATCATTTTCCTATAAGAGTTGGTATTGCAAGCGACCGGTTATTCTCGAACCATATGAGGTTTTTTCTGTTTAAATTTTAGAAATAGAACACGTCGAGATGGGTTTTTTGAAACTAAATATTCTGGGTCGTCCGAAATATTGAAATGATTGTTAAATATTCGGTGTAATATTTCACTCCACAGTTGGCCTCACTCTCTTTCATGGCTGAAACTCTTATGAAGACTTGTTATTGCGGCATTTAATCAGGAATAATGTTTGTCATCCATCTCATGCACATTTGACCGAGAGAAAGGGACAGGGAAAGGGTAAAAGTTAAAAGCAAAATTTGATCGATCAATTTCTGAAGTAAGTTTTCTTCAGTTTTGTTCGTGAGATTTAGTTTTGGGGGGTGAGGATCAAAAGGCTTCCACTTGCTTCCATCCGTTGCCAAGGAGGGATGGCCGAGGATTGGAGGAGGAAGAAAAAGGAAGGGAAAAGAAAAAACCAGGACTTGTGAAACTGAAAGAAGGTAGGAAGAAAAAGGCTGGGTGATGTGGAAGGGAAAAGAGGGTATGGGCACAGATCAACTGAATCAGGAGGAAGAGACAGGACAAAATGGAAAAGAAATAAGAAGGCGAAGAGGAAAAGGAAAAGGGAACTATATAGAAAAGGAAAGGAGAAACTGTTGAGTGAGGAAGAAAAAGTAAGTAGGTAATTGGGAAAGTCAAAGAGGGGCGCGATATCCGGGTATGGAGCAATATAAGAAAGGGTTTGACTTCTGTGTATGTGTTTACCTGGAATTAACACATTGTTATATGTTAATGATAACGTGTATTTCAATTTGATGGTGAATGCAGTTTATCTTTATCTACTTCACCAAGCTTTAGAGAAAGAATTTAATATCATTGGTATCAATATTCCAGACAACATGCAGTGAGCAACAATCAGGGTAATGAACACCAACTTAGAGAAATGAATTTAAATATTATGGTATCATATTATCGCGTTTAATAATACAGGTATCTAAATTTTTTGGCAAGGATAAGTGTTGCCATTCTTTACCAGTACGTTTCTGTGTCTAGTTTTACGACAAAGAACGATTAATTTTTGGTACTTTTTGTATTGTTATTGAAACCAATGTTGGTAAGAATGAATTAATCTCTAAAGGTAACTAACAAATTTCGTTGTGTGGCCGCCACATCGACGACCGGAGTCATTTGTTACCCCTCCATTATATTATCAAACTATATAATGCATTTCCATCGCCTTGTCCAAGCTGTTTTACGCCAATCAAATATTTTTGGTATTTTGGCAGCAGACGTTTGAAACCCTTGACCTTTCTGGCAAATAATATGCATTGATACTTCAATAATAGTAATTACGACAATTTCAAGGAGTAAATTAAAGGCTCGACTTGCCATATTGACGTAGGAAGTAAATGGGACGGATGGAACGGAGGAGGTGTAAGCCACCTTTCGACAGGAGAAAAAGTTTGGTATCTAATATAACGTGAACTTACTGTTTCAGCTAGATGGCCTATTAGCTAACCTGTCGCAAACGAATTGGGGGGCTTTTTTGCAGGGGGCCTAGGGGAATATACAAAGTTAAGGGGGGGTTCAGAATCGGGACTGACTGGTGCACTAAACAAGCTACAGGTTGTGGGGGTTGGTTGACAAGCGGTAAGAGTTCCACTATTCATTTTTCATGCAAACATGGACATGATGCATTCTCCACCCAGAAACCTACACTGGCGGATATAAAAACGGTTTTTAACTGGTTTTCAAAAAAAATTAAAAACCCTTTCATGACCCAAATACACAAACCGTAACTGACAGCTACAAAAAAGGAAAAATAAAAAATAAAAAATTAAAAAAGGAAGAAAATCATGTCCATCCATAAGTCCATTATGTAAGCTTACCTATAACACTGAGCAAAGTTCTCTTATAAATCAAGTTTCTAATTGGAAGATGGTTTGATTTTCGGGTAAAGAACGAAAATAAAGTTAGTGAATTCACTCCGTTGTTTCCTCTTAAACTTATTCATGGGTTAAACAATGTCATTACAAAACAAACTGCAACAATACTATTTTTGCGTAACTAACCTGGACCGAGATTAATATTTTTTGTTGAGTCATTCATCATCTGCGTTGGATGTGCTAATAAGCAACACAACATTATTGGAGTTTCATTGTTCATTTGTTGTTTCGGTTTTTAATCCACACCTATCTACTGATGCCATAATATCACTGTTACAGAAGTACTTCGATACCCGTAAAAATAAACTACCCTGTACGCAATAAACGTACCATTGCGGCGCCCCATCACAAAAGACCTGCAGGCGAGGGGATCCGAAAGCGCATCTCGATCTCTAATCGTCCAATAAGCTTTACTCATTACGAACTGAAATACAATGTTCTTAATTTCAGAAGAAACGGATCTACGGTAAGAGAGATTGAACGCTCTCTGTACATATCATTATGGTCTATTGTTTATTTTTGTATATATTTCTTGTATAAATTCATTTGCTATTTCTTCTCCTTACGATAAGGTATCTACTGGTTATAGGTGGAGCCAAAACAAAACTATTAAAATGTTCCGTAAGCCCCTTCTTTTTGTTATTAAGAGGATTTGTTATCGATAGAATTGTAGCTTTCCAATCCCAGAATTACAGATCAATTTTTTTTTTTTTTTGTTTTTTTTTTTTTTTGTCCATCATTATCCAAAAAAACAAAAAAGGATGTATAAAAATAATAATCTAAAAAGCAGTTAGCCTGAAAAAGGATTTATTTTTTCCAGAACATGAATTAAAATATTCCATTCCATAGGGAAGCAGCTGATTTACTACTCTCTCTCTCTCTCTCTCCATCTTTCTCTCTCTCTCTTCTTCCTCTTCCCGAAAGTCTTTAAAATTGCGCGATTTTTAAATTTTCAAATTTTACAGTGACTCCCTTCCCTCCCACATTTTATTGCCCTCGTGTTGTTCTTTCGAACACCTGCGTTTTTTTCCTGAAATCTCGGGTTTCCGCCAATATTGGTACCGAATAAACAAGAAGAAACTTCTGGCTTTCTTTCTTGCCGCCTTGTGGAATTTAGATGGCAAGGTAGGTATTAACCATTGCCACTTGGTGTATCCGTAACATGAAGAGGAAACAAGGTAAAGAGGAGGAGAAGTCTGGGTTTAGAAAATTTTATTGTGAGGCCCCGAAATAATGGAAGATGAGGAGGAAGTAGAATGAGTGATAGGGAAGTGAGTCTGTTGGAAGGGACTCACGACTGGGGGCGGAAAAACAAAAGGAACTGCTTTTAGATGTCGGCAAACAAAAGCTTCTAGAATTAATTAATAGTCTTCACAAACTCAGCATAAAGCATTTCGCCTTTTTCTTTTCTGTTTCTACGAGCACAAACTAGTTGTAGCATCGTTGAGATTATAAAACTTATGTATTTTGCTGCTTCTAAACTCTCTCTTATTATCTGCACGAACACAGACACCAAACCACCCCACCCGCAGGAGGGCGTTTTCCCAACGTAAATCAGGGAAGTTAGTCAAGCATTTTAGGAAAATTAAATGTTATGATCAGAGAAAACAATAACATAAATTGTTTCGAAAAACGTTCATGTACATTCAAGGACATGAACTATAACATAATAACTAAAACCGTTTGTTGAATAAAATAATAAACTTTAATTTCATATAACAACTAAAAGCCCCACAATAACTACAGTTTCTAGGCAATCGATCCCGTCTGTCAGATTCAAATTTAATTGCAATAATAAATAATTAATAATAATAATAAAATAAAATAATAATTAATAATAATAATAATAATAGAGAGATCGCCCCCTAATTGTAAAATGAAAATTAAAAATGTTATTCAAACATAATGTCGCATGTCCCCACTTCATTCCTCATTGAAGAAAAATCCCCAAAAGTAATTCCTCCTATACAGGAAATAAATAAAATTTTTAATGTACTTGCCTACAGCGGCAAGGAAGGATTCGTTAAATATGGAATTTTGTAGTATTACCCAAAATAAGTAAAATAAAGTACTTGGTAATCGCTTACAGTCCTTCCTGCTGCCAATAGTTATATGATCAGCCAAATTGTTGGTCTCCTCCTCTTTTTGCTGGTTTAACGAGGAAACTTTCGAGATCGGTGAATGCGTGAGAAGTCAGTACTAGCCAGTACCAAAGCAGTCTCAGCAAGTCGAGGCAGTTCTGCCAGTCCGGGTCAGTTCCGGGCGGTCCTGTTCAGAGCAGTTAGGGCGGAGTGAAGCTATCCTGTAGGACCCACCACATACCCAGTATGCCATTAGAGCCCGTCTTCCATCGTCAGGAGTGGAGCCTGTCCTTCCTGGGAGGCATGTCTTGGACGAGGCTCTGAGAAGTGTTATTAAAGAATTCAAAGGGTCCCTCACAGAGGCATTTGGTGAAGTACTTCCCTTGGTTCCATAATTTTGGACGGCGTAAGTGGTTGGCCACCTGGATGTGGCTCTGCCTCCTACGACTGATTTGTTCATCATCGTCTCGACTTTGATTCACCTTAGGTGGAGTGATTTTGTGGAGAAAAGGAAAAGTCCCACGTTCTCCTAAGCATTGACTTCAATCCCTTCTTGCTCGGAATGGGGACTACGGTGAGTACCAAGTATTTTTTGGGGGCAAATGCTGAAATGGTAATTCGTAACAATCTCTTTGAGCCTTTGGTCCGCTGGCCTATTAAAGTCCTTCCTCCTACCTGCCATCGGTAAGGAGAGTACGGGATATTCACGAATGTTTAATAGGTATAAACAGGGATTTCTCTTGTCCTTACAGTGGTTTCGCAACTTCACTACTGAAGGTTGTTTTCATGGGTTTATTGGTACAATAGTGGTAAGCTACTATTTGTTATTTCTGGATAAAGTCAAAACATAAAAATTGCAAAGAATTATCCTTTAATGCAAAAACTTTAACGGGCGGATATTATATTATTTCAGGAGCTAGGATTACCCAGGACTTGGGATTGGTTGTCATACTTGGTTTTTTCTTGTCTTGACCTACTGTACAAAGTAAGGGTAAACAGTTTTGCATATTCCTCCTATGTATAAGTGCTTTCTTGCCAATACTTATTTTCTTACCTATATAATTTAAATTAATTCCTTTAGGCCTTCACCACTAAACGGTGCAATTTCTGTATTTCCCATCCAGGTAATGGAGGAGAAGCTGATTATTGAAGAGTAATAGAGCCCTGTGTCATGCACTTGACCACATTTTGCAATAAAATAATAAATTTAAACATTTCAAAGGGTGTATTGAATTGACTCTCTCTTCAGTATTTTTAAGCGTTACCCTTATAAGGTGACTTCATAGTTTTTCTTTCAGCTTTATCTCCATTTTAATTTAATTCATTATGGATTCTGGTTCCAAGTCTATATAAGGCAACAGGTATTTGAGCCAACGGGTTATCGGCAGTTATTAAAAAAACAAAAAAAAAGTTGTTGAGTTCCAAGCCTAGTTCACTCGATAATTTTCAGGCCAACTTTAAGCTTTAGGCCTAGGTGTTCGCTATGTAACAAACCAAAGGGTTTAAATTATATTTCTTCTTCAGAAAATGTTACGTGATTTCGTAATAAAACTTAGGAAAAAATCTTGACGTCAGCCATAAAAACTGGGGTTTGTCTTTAAGAGTCAATAATGGCATCCATCTGGAGATTTGCAATTGTCGTTATTCAAAAATAATGGAGGACTTTGTAAGACTTA
>NC_061092.1:65456334-65458834 GCF_015104395.2 Macrobrachium nipponense
GCACCATTGTATATCAGTTCTAATGGTCTAAATTCCCCACTACAACTTTTATTGTGATTTCCATAGAAAATAACTTCCCAAGACTGAGTAAAACTATAAGTTACAATTTATATATATTATATATATAAATATATCAACAGCTGTTCTTGTATAAAATTCTAGATGAGTTCTAATTTATAGTAAGGTTCGTGTTATCCATATGATGGAAAATTGCCAAACTATATTGTCCTTATCTAATTGATCGTTTATGTTAAGTTACTCTTTATGAAAGAGATTTCCCAGTAAAGCCATAGTATGGTCAGACAATGACGGGAATGCCTTTGGATCCCGTCTTTGCGTAAGTTTTTGAGACTCCTCAGTTCCTATGTACCTGTACTTTACTTTTGAGCTAAATTACACCCTGAGAGATTAGGTTAGGTTCGAAAAAGATAAACTGAAAGGTATGTATTCCCTCTTCCACTTTTTACCTTCAGGATTCATTTGGCGTATTACGGCTCGGATCCGGCACATGAGGTCTGCTGGTGGTTTCTGTAAATATAGCGCAATAATGCTCACATTGGGAGGACTTTCTTGTATGATTGCGTCTCCTCTCTCCACCGCACCTGGGAACCGCCGGAGGAATTGCCTCCCTTGTCTGATCCCTCCACCCTACGCTGCCAATCCAGTGAGGTAAAATGAAAAACAAAAGGAATTTTAGGGTTTCATTTTGAATTATGAAAATGTCGAGATAATAATATCCTTCAAAACGATTTAAAACTTCTTTCGTTATCCATTTTATTGTTATTTATTTATTTATTTATTTATTTATTTATTCATTATTATTATTATTATTATTATTATTATTAATATATTTTTTTATTTATTATTTTTTTTATGTCTATCACAGTCATCCTATCGATTGGGTGGTATTTATAGTGTGGGGTTTCGGGTTGCATCCATACCTCCTTGGGAGTCCATCACTTTTCCTAAAATATGCACTGTTTCTAGGAGCACACTCTTCTGCATGAGTCCTGAAGGTACATCGGCATCTAGTTTTTCCAGGCTCCTTTTCAGGGACCTTGGGATCGGGGGGGGGGGGGGCGCCTACTGTCCTTGTGAATTTGGGGAAAAGTTTTCACACTGGTATATTCCTATATCCTTCTTGTTTCTATTTTCAGGTATTGAAACTTATCAGTTTTTTCTTTCTTTCTTTTCTTTTATTTACTCTGGTGTCCCATGGTATTGCGACATCAATGAGTGATACTTTCTTATTGGTTTTATCAATCAACGTCACGTTTGGTCTATTTGCATGTATCACCCTATCTGTTCTGATACCATAGTCCCAGAGGATCTTTGCCTGATCGTTTTCTATCACTCCTTCAGGTTGATGTTCGTACCACATTACTCCAAACTAGCTGGCGTTGTTATTATTATTATTATTATTATTATTATTATTATTATTATTATTATTATTATTATTGTTGTTGTTGTTGTTATTGTCTTTTGCCGTGGGTGTAAAAGAGTCTTAGTCACGTTTTATCTTTTAATTCAAAATATTAGGAGAACAAAAATACTGAAAGAGTTAAACTCCTGAGGTAAGACAGAAATTTGGTCGTTCCAAACGAATATGACGGAAAGACTCAGTGACGCCTCTATGAATCTGTTATCTAGATTTTCTTAAGTATTCTAATGAAAAGTTTTGTCTGGGAAGCAATTATTTCTAGGACAAGAAAAAACATTAATTTCCTCATTAACGTAAACAAATTAGATTTATGGGTTAAGGCCTTGTAGGAGAGTTCATGTATTTTGAGTTTAAAATTATTATAAAAACAAGAACCATAAAAGTTGATACCTAATCCAGTTAAAGTCTTTTTTTCTAAAAACACCTGTGTAGAAGCCTTCATTTCTAGACACTACAACGTAAGGAAAGGGAAGCGTGTTTATTTTCTTCTTCATGAAGTGTAAATCTGGTGCATTTTTTCTCTCTCTCTTTTGACTGTTTATATATCTTATTAATCTTATATCATTTGTCTTTCATTTCTTGTTCATAATTTAATTTCAGTAAATTTAATGCGAAGTTTAATGTTTTCATCAATTTATTCTGTATAAAACACTTTATTCAGTATTGAATTATATTCATTTCAATTATATCTTCTTTCGTATTTTTATGTAAATTTCATTAGTAGTGGTTTTTTATATCTATTTTTTTTATTTTTATTAAATTATTATTCATTTAATTTCGTTGTTTATTTTTTATTTAGCTGGACTGCTTGTTTATTTTATTGTTTTTATTATTTTGAATTACCTAATTTTTAAAGGTCTAAAGCAGAGTTGTTCCCTGTGTTCACTTTCTCATATTTCATATAAAAGCCTGAAAGTGTTTTTATTTTTTTTTTTTATTTTACACACAGACGCCTGAGCTGAGGTTTTATACTTCCACTCTATAAAAAAAAGTCGATATGGGTCCTAAGGAAAATCATTAATCACATTTGGGCCAAATATGAAAGGATTTCAAAGGAAC
>NC_061092.1:65468834-65513834 GCF_015104395.2 Macrobrachium nipponense
GCACTTTTGTGAATAGAAATACTACATCGAAGCTCGCAAGTCTCAATTCACTATCAACTTTTACACTATTTAGTTTATCTATCAGGTCCACATTATTCTTAATATTGGCATTAGAGATGTTACCTACCAATGGGTTAAGGATATCCACTAAATATTTTGCTAATTTATAAGATGCGGAACCCACTGAGCTGATAATTGGTCTGGCAGGGAAGTTTGCCTTATGGGTTTTTATCATACCATACATATACGGTAGCGATGGGGAGGTCACACACACCTTCTTTATAAGACTTTCGTTGCCTTTTAAACAGATTTTTCACTTTTTTATTAAAACCACTATTCACACTTTCTATCGGGTTTCTTATTTAATTCTTTATAAGTGCTATTATCACCCAAAGACTTTCCATTTTTTCTATGTATTCATTTTTGTTTAAATTACTATGGCACCTGATTTATCTGCTTTTTGTCATGTGTATCTTTATCTTTTTTCAGTTCATCGATGGCATTCATAAATCTTTTGGGTACGTTTGTGGTGTCTGACTTTTTCATGCTTCCATAAATCACTCCCTTAATTATGTTGACATCTTCACTAGTTAAATCACTTTATTTTTCTAAGTTGCACACTCCTTTAGTAATTTCTACAGTTTATACTTCCAGTTGATAGAGCAAAATTTAACCATAGCCTACAGCACTGGTTACAATTACTATCCAGATGCTTGTTTGATAAGTTGACGACACATTCATGATTGGCGTTGGTAGTCCAGGGGCTTCTTTCGATCAGAGTTTCATTTTGTTGTTATATTTACGTTTAAGCTTCTGATACACTTTCTTCCTCATATTCAAATAACAATATTCCTGCAGAGAATCTTTCCAATCCGATGGTATTGAAGCTTCGAAATGACGTCTTTTTCTCGATAAATCTTCAAAATTCTTTTTAGTTTCCAATGTTTATATCCGATATGTTTGTCCCAAATGCTCGTTGTATTTCACCGAAGGGTTGGTCTTCTAATTTTGACAAGGACTTGGTTATCATTGATCTTGGTATCACTTGTTCATCACGACATTCACGTAGAAACCGCAGGTGTTCCTTGTTTGTATGAGCTTGAATGAGGGCGTCTGCGAAGTCAGTGACTGCATATTCCAAGATGGGGAAAAGAACACAGTAAAGGGGGCAGTAGTGGTAATGAGATGTTCAACCCCGCCTCCCTGACACCTGTCAGGTGTGGACTTGTACCCTAAGACGGTAGTATCCCTTGAGAATTTATTGTAAATTTTAGCCTAATGATTTTTGAAAGCCACTTCTACCTTGACACCTGCCGGTGGGTGGATCTGCAGTCTCAAACGGTTGTGTGTATGTTCGTCAGTACTGTCTTTGTAGTATATATACTCGTGAATTCTAATATTATGTATCAGTCCTTTGTCAATGGCTTGAAAATAAAGCCGAAACCGGTCAGGACCTACACCCTGTCTCTTATTTTTCACCTGTGGATATGTGTGATAAATGAATCACGTGCTAAAGTGATTATAATCATGTTTTATATATATATATATATATATATATATATATATATATATATATATATATATATATATATATAAAGGTTTTTTTTGCCACGAAGGACAAAATGAAAAAACGAGTTGGCCGAGTACTTTCGCTCCTATTCGGACCATTTACTGAGTACGAAAGTACTCGGCCAACTCGTATTTTTCATTTTTTTCTTTTCTTCGTGCAAAAAAACCTTTATTTATACATAGCATCACGTTTTATATACTTCGTGATCAAGTTATTCATATATATATATATATATATATATATATATATATATTATAAAACACAAAAACCTACTTACACTGCGTATTATAAGACTAATTTCAAAGATATTCTTCACCTACTTGAGAATTTTGGAGCCATGTCAAATAATAAAGCAAGTACTTACCAAGGACTTGCCAGGCAATGCTAAAAGATGTGTTTACCAGATTCCACGTGATTCTCATTATAGCTTTTATATTGGTAAAATAAAACAAATAAAAAACTATAGAGAAGAGAATAGAGCAGAAAAAACAGATACCCAAAACTTGCACAAGCGAACAATGAAGATTTTGTTCATGTTCGAGAAAATAATCATACAAACAACTTGACGGAAGTAAAAAAATATAGTTTGTATTCTCATAATACACTGGAAAGAAACATCGCTGCATCTAGTCTATGAGGAATGTTTTTCTAAGAACATGAACATTAGTCAATGTACTTATAAGATTAATTCATAAATTTCAAGAGAAATATAGCAGACATTTAAATTCTAAGGAAGGTAGCAGAGCGACGGTAAAATAGGAAGCGGGCTTCCGGTAGATAATCAGATTTGTAAAATGTTGACCTGTCAATAATGGTGGTCGCATCCCTTCAACATATATACGTATATGCCTGGAGAGCAATTATATTTTGAAATTTGAGTCTGAATCACCAACGTTAGAAGTATGCGTAAAATTAGAGGGTGGGTTATATATAATCAAATTTGATACTTTTATTTGGAGTTTTTGTCTATATTTTGTAGTCATGTATAAACTCTCATCAATTGCAGTCAGGCATTGGTTTTTCCACTTCAAACTTATGTTTTGTAAGTTATAATTTGACTGTTGTTGGCCAGTTTGTTCAACACTTATTAAATTCCCACTATTTTCGATGTTGAAAAAGTTTCTTTCTCATCATGAAATTGTCATTTCAATTAGTGTGACACTATAATTACCGTCACGATCGTTATCATCATCCATATTGGCCTCCTGAAGTTTGCTCCTCTAAGGTAATTAATTGGGCCGCGGGAAAAGACCCAATGTGAAAAACGAGCAACAGCTGATATCCGATGCGAGATGTTGTTGAGAGAAGCCTGGGAGTTCATCTCCAATATCCCTTTCGTGATCTCATCCCCTTTGAGCTCTTAGGAATTACGGCATTTGTTTTCCCTCATTAATTCATCTTGTTTTCGCCACTTTTTTAAACTACCGTTGTAACGAGTGCCCCGTATGCAATAATTTTTTGTTCAAGAGCATTTGTCTGATTCATTTTTACTTGATTGTTTTCATTTTCATTTGCATATGTGTATTCAATTTTGTGGAAGTCAGCTTTGCAAGTCAACGCCCTTGTTCGCTCTGAATGTTTACAGATTTAAAATAATAATGAATAAATTTGAATGCTATTTTTTTTACGAGGTTGTGTATAAAAGTGTCATCAAAACAGTTTATATGTTTTTTTTTTTTTATTGTACATCTATGAGTGAACGTTTTTTGAAGAAGTTAATTTAACTATTTGTATTAATAATTAACAAAAAGTCAGAGTACTTTAAAGTACGATGATTTTGATCTCATCGTTACCATAGACACTGAATATCCAAAAGAAAATCCTTTACTTACGACATTTCTGAAATATTAAACGATATAAAATTTTAGTAATAAAGACTCGGGGGCAATACGAACTGGCGATGCATCTAATAAAATAGCTTTCCTTTCCTTTCTAATATGCATAGACATAAGATCCACAGCTATATAATAACATGACCTTGTTTTTCCATTTAACCCTATAGACCACAAATATGAAGAATATTTTCCTCTTGGTATTGTCAAAATAATGAAACTAATCATCAACCTCTGTGCAACTAACAACGTGTTCTCTTTCAATGGTAATTGTTATAAACAAAAATTTGGTTGTAGCATGGGCAGTCCCCTATCCCCCCTTCTAGCAAACCTATACATGGAATATTTCCAAACAGAAATTTTGTCCTCTATCAAACCCCGCAATATGGTCTGGCTCAGATACGTAGATGAAATTTCTACTTACTGGGATGATAGCCGGGGAGATTTCAATGATTTTTTCAATCAAATAAATTCGCTAGTTCCGACTATAAAATTTAAAACAGAATGGGAAAAGGACGGGAAATTACCGTTCCTAGACGTACTAATCATAGATATGCGTTCACAGTATACATAAAACCCACTTTCATTGTTTCATATATTCATTTCCTAAGTTACTACGATGTATCCGTAAAGATCATGGTCGGGTGCAACCTGTTCCTCAGGGGGCTTAGAATATGTTCAAATGGGTACGTAGATGAAGAATTCAACATGATCCGCCAACACCTAATGCAACTGCTTTACCCACCATACATTATCAAGAAGGCTACAAATAAAGCGAATATAATATACTATAGAGGTCCCACTCAAAATACACAAATAGACTTCAGCAATAAAATAAAAATTCCATACGATGAAAACATCAAAAAGTCACAGAGCACCCCAGGTCTATTAATCCTTATATTTTCCATTATCCCAAATCCATCGGGAGTTCGCTCATTAACGTAAATAAAAGAGAAGAAGCCGGAGTTTTCAAGATACCTTGTAGCAATTGTGATGATATTTACGTTGGGGAAACCGGTAGATCCATCTCGCAAAGATTAGTAGAACACAAAAGTTCAGTGCGATATGCATCAGAGAACTCGGGGATTTTATTACATATTAAGGACAAAGGCCATACTACTATTAACTGGAGTGGGGCGGAGTTCATTTTCAAAAGTAGCTGTCCGTACAAAAGGAAAATGCTGGAATCTGCTATCATCAATCAAACCATCAATATGAACCTGTCAGGAGGACACTGGAAATCGGATGACATCGACGAACTAATCATTAGGCCGCTCCTCAAGCAGGTGTCCAATACAACCGGATGAGTCCCGCCAAGTGGGAGTTAATGAGGCCAAAAATCACCAGGAATAGTTTAATTTCCGCCCTTCCTGGAACACCAACTAGACTTACTGCCATACCTGCATATGTTTCTGTATATATACTCTTGTAAGACATCCTATATCCATAATTTACCAGTGATCAGGAGCACAGAAGGAAGTGCACGAAATATATGGTTGCAACGTTTAAAATAGAGTTTTATGAATATATATATATAGATATATATATATATATATATATAATATATATATATATATATATGTTATATAGATATGTATATATATATGGTAATATATATATATATATATATATATATATATATATATATATATATATCATATATATATATATATATATATATATATATATATATAACTGAATCACGAAAGTTTGGAACGTGATAAATCCATAAATAAAGGTATAAGCTACAGGGGAAAAGTAACCAACGGGGTTTCCGCAAGATCTTTTGATCGTCGAAAGATTTTGCGGAAACTGTTGAAAGATAAAGGAGTTTCGACTCCTGGATTGTCGGGGGACATCAGAAACTTGTCCTGTCTCCGAACCCCAAACCCAGAAGTAATCCTAATTCGGCGATTCCTAAGAGGGGGTCTGGACCCACCATACGCTGTCCGTCTCTCCGTACTTATGAGCCGAAAAAGACACTATGGACACCCAAATGTTACAGAGTCAGAAATCGGCTTCATAATAAATGGAAGGAACCGAAGTTCTTTACTTTGGACAATCCAGGAGTTGGAATGAGCATCTTCCTTTAGATGGCTAAGGAATATCTGCTTCGTGTTTTGAAGGACTGTATCATTTTATGTAATATTTATGGCAATTTCAGTGACTGTAACTGTTCACGTCTTTTTTGTTTAATAGAAAACTTTTTTTCAATCCAGATATTATAATAAATGTAAAGGCGTTTTAGAGGATTCTTATGAACCAAATATATCCATAACTATAATCATATAGTTTCAAGGATTCTTGAAGCCTCGATGACGTCATCATGTTGCCAGAGAGACTTCCAATGACTCCGGAATTCCGGGAGAAATTTCTTTCTGATTCATCCCATTTTCCTTAAGACAGTGGGTTGAAGATGTCTTTGGATATTCATTTAAAAATCAATTAGTGGTGCATTAAAGGAATTTTTAATTTCATTTGTAGCATAAATAACACATCTTTCTAATAAAAGTAGGGTAAATATAATTGTTAAACAGTTTCTCATAAATTAGCATAATTATCTCTGATCCGAGTTGTTAAAACATATTAGCCAAATCAGTACTTGCGTAAGAGACGAGTTTCTTAAGAATATTTTTAATGATCATAATTTTAATTATGATGGTTAATTATATTATACAATATCATTTTGAAAGCGCCTAAAACCGTAGGTATCAGGGATCAAATGCTCGCTGATGCCACCTATGGTCCGTGACGCTAGGCAACCTCACCAATCAATCAATAAACATAAAGTAAATCTTATCCAAGGGATTCCCACCCTTTAATAATACACTTCCCAATGATGGGTGGGCCATGGGTTGTCTTTGCATGGGTAACGGAAACTTCATTTATCTTGTCTTTCTCTTTTCTCAGGTAAAATCACTTTGTCTCTACCACAATTTTTGAGATACTCTAATGTTTACTATAAAATACAAAGCCCAAAGTCTTTATCTATCTTTTGAATATCAATACAGTTACTTATATAATTGGGGTTGGGGAATTATTACGATGTTGCGAATTTCTTAGGAATAATAATAATAATATGACTTATGGGAAACCTCTATGTTCTGATTTCATTTACCATCAAACGAAGCTAATTCCAATTGTGTCAAAACTCTCTCTCTCTCTATCGTTGAAGAAAATCACCACTCGATAAGGCTGATTAAAACTTGCTACACAGACTAAAGATTAAGCTGAAAAGAAGATGAAAGATAAGGAGTTTGGACTCCTGGATTGTCAGGGGACATCAGAAACTTCTCCTGTCTCAGAACCCCAAACCAGGAGGTCTTCCTTATTTGGCGATTCCTAAGAGGAGTTTCTGACCCACCACAAGCTGTCTCTCTCTCATTACTTAGGAGACGAAAAAGACACCGGGAGGGACACCAAATGGTACAGTCATAAATCAGCTCCCATAACAAATGAAGGCAAAAGGATCATTACTTCAGAAAATCCAGGAGACGGACTGAGCATCTTCCTTTGGTGATGACTAAGGAATATCTGCTTCATGTTTTGAAATACTGTACCATTTTATATAATGTTTATGACAATTTCAGGAACTCTGTAACTGTTCGTGTGATTTTTGTTTAATATTCATCCTTTCTTTCACACCAGATATTATAATAAATGTAGAAGCGTTTTAGAGGATTCTCAAGAACCAACTATATCCATATCGATAATCATATACTTTTAAGGATTCTTGAAGCCTCGATGACGTCTTCATGTTGCCAGAGAGACTTGCAATGACTCTGGAACTCCAGGAGAAATGTCTTTCTCATTTATCCCATTTTCTTGAAGAAAGTGGGTTAAAGTGATCTTTGGATACTCATTTAAAAATCAATTAGTGGTGTATTAAAGGTATGTTCAATTTTATTTGAAGCATGAAAAAACCGTGATTATGGAAGAGAGAGAGAGAGAGAGAGAGAGAGAGAGAGAGAGAGAGAGAGAGAGAGAGAGAGAGGTTAACCATGAACACAAATTCATGGGTCTCAATGCTTTGTTGTGCTTTGCATCACAATATATTTTTGTTGGTATGCCGATGATGATCATGGCAGTAAGAAGTTCACAGAAGTAGCGCTATTACAATATTTACTTCAAACGACGACACAAGTAGCACTTTCAATAATAAAATGTTAATATTAGACTACGGCAATGAGAAAGACGGGATAATATCTTTTACTAGATTCGTAATTTGTTCAGTGTTAGTCCATTTTATTAAATCGTATAAGGAAAATGTCTATCTTTAGTGTCTTCCTTTAATTATCAGTAAGACTATTTCGCATGACGAGTTAAATTTATGAATCATAATATCTCACACAATGGTTTGAGGCAAATTTATTTATGGAGTGTTCCACCCGAAATCCTGCTTCCTAAACCTGTCCCTGACTTGGGAGCAAATCCATTAAGGCTGCTGCGAAAATACGTCATCGTCATCCCGTTCTTGGGCTCTGTTGCAGACAAGTCAATTCAATTATATGTTCGCATTGTGTAATATGACAATACAAATACCGCCATTGGAGGCGAATATTTTTGTAAGTTCATTGAAGCAAAAACTGGATTATAGAAATACTGGTGATGTATTATTCGGTTTCCGAGTTTGCTTATATAGTTTGTTTTCGAATTATTTTCTAAAAAAAAAAAAAAAAAAAGTACAAAGAATCTAAACTCCTGATAACAAGATTTTATGATCTGCGTGTAATTCACGAGTGATTATAGAAATGAGAAATGTTTTGTGTATGTGTGTGTTTTATAATGAAAAATATTTTACAGTAGTCTTCACTATATTTTTGGACCGTTAGTCATAGCTAAATATTTTCAGTCTTATGTAAAACTAGTTTTCTTTTAATTTCACGTAGGAATCATCTAAAGATTCTCGTAACTTCAGGTTATCTAATTACCCCAGTCACATATCAAGAGTAATCACTTCATCAGCGATTAGTAGTCAATTCTTATGCAAGAAAAGGCGCATTTTCACCAGTTGCCTCTTTTCCTGACTTCCTGTCCCTTTATCCCTCTGACTGACGTCCTCTGACAACCGAGAGGTGTCAGGGGTCGGATTCCAGAGCGAACAAGAAGCAACCGAATCAAGCGCCTCGTGGTCACTCGAATGGTAGTGGTCACATTAATAGGTAAGAGAGAGAGAGAGAGAGAGAGAGAGAGATTATCAAAACATACTTTCAAACAAAATCAAGCAGGAAGCTCTCTCTCTCTCTCTCTCTCTCTCTCTCTCTCTCTCTCTCTCTCTCTCTCATTGTTTATAAGAAATGCTCCACGAAATTGAAAGAGGGAAGACCGGGAGAAGAAGATAACATGTTCATAAAAAAAGGCTCATCAACAGCCAACTGTTGTTACATCCCAGACTAAAAAGCTCCAGTCTCCAGTGCCAGACAAAAGAAAAGAGAGTCAAAAGTAAACAAACTGCAACCTTTTCTCTTTCAAATATCCCAACCTGTATTAAACGTTAATTACCTTCAGTTTCCTCCTTTTTCCTTGAGGTGCTACTCACACCATTTATTTATTTATTTTAATACAGCTCGACTCCCAAAATCGGAATCCCTGGCCTGAACAAACAGCAATACTTTTTGTTTTCCTCGACCAGACGTTTCTCAGCGTCGTTGACTTTGGTTAACACCTCTTTGCTTCGCTGCCCTGTTATTCTCCTCTCAATTTTTATGTCTTCCAAACTGCAAATTCCTTTCGCTTCGGTGCTGTATCTCTCATGTTTTGGGTTAAGATGTAAATGTGAGCAAAAACTTAGAGGCAGTCTGTGATTATCTTTTTGTTTCAGTCCACTAAAATTGGAGTGATTATTAAGACTTCACCAGCGGGCAAGTTTTCTGACACTTTTAACTTCCAAGAAGAATTAACACAGAGTACATCTATCTAACCCTCCACGTATCTATCTTTTTGCATCTAAACACGTCATCCATTTGGTATAAAGAGGTGCAAATGCACAATGTAGGTACAAATTTGGAGGTGAATTGTGAGAAATGTCCATCTCAAAACCATCGTTGCAGCCTTTTGCCTCTGAGGGCGATTTCAGCTGTTTTCTGGTCTGACGGTGAACTCATGTTTCTTAAACAAACATCTTTTTGTTACGAGCTTAGAAAAAATACAAATAAATAAGAACCAAAACATGAATAAACAAATACATACACAAATAGATAAGTAAATGACAAGGGCATCGATTACATGCATTATTCTTCAGTAACTGTAAACAATTATTCTCGAAAAATAGCAGTTTTATCTGAGGTTCCATCCTTCCTTTGTTATCATTGGAATCATTCTCTGTAAAATTCTGCAGCGGAGAGCTATCGATGCAGATAACGATCTTAAATTGCTTCATAATTATTGCAATCATTGATACAACTCAGGGTCCGTGTCATCTGTTTTCGGGGATGTTGCATCTTCTGTTTATTATTGTCTTGTGGATTTTGCTTCTCTTTGTTGCTGGTTTGCTTTTTTATTCTGTTGAATATTAGTCTTTGTGTTTTTCCGAAAGCTTGTTAAGCAGTTAATGACCTTTTAGAATTTTTATATTCACCCTTATGTTTAATAATAATAATGATGAACCAAACAGAACTTCTTTCAGTTTTCTTCTGAAGATTGAAAAAGAATTCCACAAAATCACTGTGTAACTTGTTTACATCTAAGTATTTAGACTGTGGAGTAAAATTAAATGTAAATACTTAGAAGTAAACAAGTTACACAGTGATTTTGTGGGTTTCTTTTTCAATGATAATGATAATAAACAGACAGGAATGTCTAAGTATAATTGAGTACCTTCAACCTTTATATATAATACTGATAAAATCCCCAATTGCTGTAATAATAATAATAATAATAATAATAATACTTTATTAAAAGTAATGGCTACTTCAGCAGCATTACACTTGTAGAGATTCTTCTCTATTTTTCGAATAGCGGCTTTTTCCGTGCTACTTAGACATGGCTAAGTAAGAGCGCCTATGGAGGTCATGATCAAATACAGAGCCAAAATTGGTGTATATATTTGAATTTTACAGATAAACTATGATACCATAGTTATCAAAGTCATTAACGATATATATATATATGTCTCTCTCTCTCTCTCTCTCTCTCTTTCTTGAAGCAAGCGAGCTTTCGTCTGGAGCTGCCAGACATCCTCGGGCTGGGAAGCTGAGGGTGGACTGATCTTGAAGCGGTGTCCGTCCTCGTTTATATTTTGGAGTTGACAGCAGGGGGTCCGCCCCCATGCTGATCTACTATTGGCTGGTGGCGGTAGGTCTTCGTTTTCATTGGTGGCTTGAACCGGGTCTCAAGCCACTTTCCATGCGTTGATGGTTGCGATACTGTAAGTCCTGCAGCCGCCTAGACCTCCTTAGCGGCGCGGTTACGTCGATGGGCGTTTTTCGCTATGCTGCGGGACGTCACGGCTAACTTGATTATGATTGGCTGCGGGAGTATCTCGTTCGGGGGCGTCGTTTTCCGTGGAGTTGTCGTGCTCGGTGGTGTCATTGTTGGTGGCAGGTCTTCTCATACTCGTAGGGAGGAGAAATTCTTCCTGCGTCGTATTTAGTGTAGGTCTTACTTGCTGGATGAGAGCGCCTCCAGCAGGCGTAACCGACGGCATCAGGGGCCTTCCCTGATGCCCGTCGGTTACGCCTGCTGGAGGCTAACTTCTCATCCAGCAAGTAAGACCTACACTAAATACGACGCAGGAAGAATTTCTCCTCCCTACGAGTATGAGAAGACCTGCCACCAACAATGACACCACCGAGCACGAACCCTCCAGCGAAAGACGACGCCCCGAACGAGATACTCCCGCGAGCCAATCATAATCAAGTTAGCCGTGACGTCCCGCAGCATAGCGAAACGCCCATCGACGTAACCGCGCCGCTAAGGAGGTCTAGGCGGCTGCAGGGACTTACAGTATCGCAACCATCAACGCATGGAAAGTGGCTTGAGACCCGGTTCAAGCCACCAATGAAAACGAAGACCTACCGCCACCAGCCAATAGTAGATCAGCATGGGGCGGACCCCCTGCTGTGTCAACTCCAAATATAAACGAGGACGGACACCGCTTCAAGATCAGTCCACCCTCAGCTCCAGACGAAAGCTCGCTTGCTTCAAGAAAGAGAGAGAGAGAGAGAGAGAGAGAGAGACATATATATATATATCTTTAATGACTTTGATAACTATGGTATCATAGTTTATCTGTAAAATTCAAATATATACACCAATTTTGGCTCTGTATTTGATCATGACCTCCATAGGCGCTCTACTAGCCTGTCTAAGTAGCACGGAAAAAGCCGCTATTCGGAAAATAGAGAAGAATCTCTACAAGTGTAATGCTGCTGAAGTAGCCATTACTTTTAATAAAGTATGCTTGAGAGAGGGTCTGCTTCCTAAGTACAATAATAATAATAATAATAATAATAATAATAGCTATAAGATGCGCTCCTACAGCATTTCATTTATATAGTCTTCTCTATCCATCTTATAATAGCCTTCAATGCGTCCCTAATATAATAACGTGAAATTAGGTTTCATCTGCGAAAAAAAATCCAAAGAATCTGATTTTTGCGGAATGTGGAGGAATATGTGTCTAGTTTCATTAAAAAAAGTTAGATTCTCTCATGGGTGGGCAACATATTCTTTTGGCCTCCTTTAACACCACATATTTATAGCCAAAATAGAAACATTTTTGTTTTTACCATAAAAATGTCTAAACTAAAAATAGAACTGGGAAACCGCTAATCATATGAAAGTAAGGTTTGAAGAACAAAAGTTGGAATCATAAAAACACATCCAATGCTTTAGTCCCAGTCTCTAGTTCGGCTGCCATGGCAGTTCAAAATTTGATTGATGTCAGTTTTAAGAATATTTCTTTCTCTCTGTATCTGGAAAACGGTTCATTGAAGAAAAAAAAATTTAGAATATTAAAATACATTGTGATGTGACTTTCAACTTCATCCCAAAAATAATATAGGAGATATTGCAAGTGACATTTGCAGTATCCCAATATCATGCCCCAAAAAATGTATTTTCTTTCTGTAACTACAAAACGCTCATTCATGGGAAAGAAACTCATAGAAGAAAAAAGATGCTGAATATCAAAATACAGCATATGATGTAACCTTTAATTTCATATCTCAAATTCTGAGGGAGATACTGCAATTGAAGTTCATTGTATCTCAGTATCATGGAATTAAAAAAGATTCAGAACATCAAAATGCATCATACGAGGAAATTATTAACGTCATAACACTGATATTGTTGGAGATATTGTAATTCATTTTTTGAGTATTTCAATGGCATTATGGAATTTATAGATAAGCAATTTATTCCTTATCTAAGAAATTTGCTTATTTGAAAACAAAATATAAAATAATAAGTTTAGAAAAACTGATATACGCTAAATGATTCAAGTTTTAACTCAGAATCTCTGAATATAACGAATATATTAAAAATTTTGTTTTAAACAATTTCAACGCCTACTTTACAGTACAAAGGGAAATCAATGAAAGAGCAAAGTTCCTGATATAGCTTCTACATTTCTAATATTATTTGTAAGTTGTTTAAGAAAAGCTATAACTAAGAGTATCAAAACTAAATGAGATATCTTCATCTTCCTCTGATAAGTCATTATTTATCATTGTTGTTCCTCATTTGAAAAATGGCCACATCAGTCCCCACAAGCTGTAACACAAAAACTCCCCTAATCTCTTCTACAGCTGCAATACTATAATAGAACTCCTTTCTTCCACATATTCGTATTGATTAATGTTATATGGTCCTTTTTGGCCAGCTAACAAATAAAAAGGAAGTCTAGCATAGGTTGCAGTTTGGACATTCTGATGCTTGACTGTTTAAACTCCCAAGAAGGCGGAGGGGGCTGGAATGTAGGATTGTGTCACCGACAGTCACCAGATGATTTTGAGGTCCGAGGTGATGGAGTGGAGGAGGAGGAAAAGTTGAGGGAGTTGGGTGTTGGGACCGTGCTTTTGGTTGAAAAGTTGATTACTGAACTACCAGTACAGATATCATTGATACTACTTATGGGTGTGTCTTTGCCTAAAGCATTTGCACCACATATGTTGTGGTTCTGAACACTTAAGCATAGTAGGTCCCTCTTTCTTGAATATATCTAGACAATTCATAGTTACTTCCTTTTTACTGCAGAGTCCTCAGATTAATGGTACTCTGCATCGGTCTTCGTGGCGTCCATAGCGCTGGGAAAGGAAGCACCTGATACGCTCTGTAAGAAAATATCCCATATTCTGAACCTCATTTGGCAGAGATAATGGTCCTCTGAAAGTGCTGTTTTGTGTTATGTGTTGTGTTTGGGCACATATTTCTGCGTCGATAATGTACTATACGAGGTAGCTCGACTGGGTACGAGCAAATGATGGCCTTGTCTAACTGTTCATTGGGATTTACTAACCTGAAATCCGTGCTGCCTTCAGGAGGTCAGCTGTTATGAAATAGTGTTTTTTGTAACCGACCTTTGAACCGACGCATAAGTGTCTCTAACATTTTCCTGATTTATGGTAGGACACTGAATTGACAGATGTGCTTAATGAAGCATTTACTCTTAGAAAAAAGATAAACTTCTTGCATTTCTTCTGGCCGTTTCGAACAAGTGGCGCTTTATGGCATATCTGTGAGACAGAACCTATAGATTAAAAATAATTATTTGAAAAATTATGTCATCGTACAGCAAGTTAATTTGCTTTATAAAATTTCTTATTACCTAGGATAGGTAAAATGATATTGGACCAAAAGTCAAACAACCATTTGATGAGGTATTTTTGCGGATGGTTGGGTGGCTGAGCGTAGCTTTAACCTCATTTCCTCATGTAAAAGAAGGTAATGAAACACATATGGCAATGCGCAGTACATCCGAAAATTATGACAAAGTTTGAAACACTCAGTGCTTTGTGGCATGGGAATCCATAAGTCGGTTTATATATCATATAAGTCGGTTTATATAATATGGCCTCTGGAAAGCATACTAAAGCGTTGTGGTGTAAAAGAATAGTAAACAAATGAGGGTCTTGCTAAACTTACTAATATTAGCAAATAATTATTGACAGTGCTATTGATGTCGTTTAAATTCAATATTGTAAGTTTTCGTTATTTCTGCGAACTCTATTCTTATGATTATCCCAATATCCCTCCTGGAGTATAAAACATCACCACAACCAGCAACAATTAGAAGCACATTCAGCTTAACGATATCCAACATAACATTCACACCCTGTAAGCGAATAAAGGATCCTATAATTTGTTGTTAATGTCCATCTCTCTCTCTCTCTCTCTCTCTCTCTCTCTCTCTCTCTCACACACAATCATTCCCTTTCCATATACACGGCAGTAGAGGAAACGAAAATATCGGAAATAGCACGTAGGACCATCAATATGAACTTTGTAAACTTTTTTGACCAAGAGTGTAGCAATAAATTTTGTGTGATTCTTTGGTCGGATATACCAATGAAGAAAAAAAACGAAGGGGAATTGTTCTGAATATAGTTTTTCTTTAAAAATGTTCTTTTTGAATGAAAATTGTTTTCCTGGATTGGTTGGGGAAAAAGAAGGAGCACCAAGAGTCCATTCAGAATGATGAATATTTAACTCAGAATAAGCACACGATGCTTTCCAGGAATTGCCTGTGATATAAGAACACTATATCTTCCTCCGAAGCTCTAAATTCATATCACCTATGCTTATAGTCAGCAAAATAATAAATAAAACAACAATCTTGCTATATCTATTTTATTTAACTATTTCCGATACAAAAACAGATGCGCGCTAAAGAGAACATATAATCGGTACGGTGTGAAATACATTTTACTCACGGGAATAATGAAAGACACGTATAAAGACTTAATTCAAAATGTTGGACAAACTGAATCGTAAAAAGAAAGGCAAAACGAACAGAAGAGAGATTAAAGTCAAATAAATGTCGGATGTAATTGAAATAAAGAAAAACCTGTTCATTACATTGAATATTAATATCAAATGAGAAACATTAACTGGTATCTATCTTCACATTATGTGTGAAATAATTTTCCTATGAAAATTGCGTCAACTTTATCCAAGGATTTTCAATGGAATTTGACGGAAAGTTGTCTATTTTGCTCGGAACATCCACACAAATGTTAATTTCAATTGAAAACCAGATTCAAACAGGGGCTATAATTCTTCTTTATAACACTGCCATTTGCTCTAAGTATCTGGACTTTTAACTTTTTTTTTCATTCTTTTGATAATTCATGTTACTGGTCTCTGCATTTTAGCACGCTGGAAAATTATAATTTATAATAAACAGGAAAATAACTGGAGATCTATCTAACTACTCATCACATTAAAATTGATAATGTTAAATAGTGTTCCATTTGTCTCTGAATACACAAATCATTTGAATTCATCCAAAGAAAATCTCGTAAAATTTGGTTTGTCAGCTGATACACAATTTCCATTTCTTCAACTCCTAAAGTTTTCTTAGGACCATTCCTGATCAATCCCTGATATTCTCTTCAGTTCAGTGATTTACCTTACGTAGTTGAATGACACAATTAATTTCAGTTTAGAGTTACTTAAAAAAAATACGAAACACAATTTACATATCTCATTAATCCACCATTATGGATCAGATACTTTAGTTAACATTGGAAATGTGCAAGTATATTAAACCATAAGAAAACATTTCTTGAAACTCTTTTACATTGATTTGACTATTGGGATTCGTTTTTTAAAACCATATTTTCATCATTGTTGGCATCTAGGTTTTGACAAAATGTGATTATCATGAAGATTAAGATAAACCAGGATGAGATAATAAGACATTTTAATAATGATAAATATAATACTAAAATTCATCACGGTGACGATGAAATTTAACCATAATGATGATTAATATGATTAGTTTAACATCATAGACTGGTTTATTCCAGATATAAGAAGAACAATGAGGCATCACTACGTCAACTGCTCAAGACCTGCACTTAGTGCAGTCTTCATCATTCAACGAGGGCAAATGTGGATGCAGATCGACGGAGTATCCATGAGTTCTCATCTTCTTATGCTTTTATGTATCCACTGCAAATCCCCCATCTATGTTTCCTCTCCATCTTGTCTCTTGTACATTCAATATGTTCACTTTTCCTCTGCATAATGTCTGCCACCATCCTACTTCGGCTGCTCATGCTACCAACGTTTAGAGTGCCAGTTCTCAACACTTGGGGTTTCCTCTTTAACTGAAAATGTGGCGACGACCATAGTGGTATTTTCGCTGCAAATACTCCCCGTTAAGGGATATGACGCAAATGTCAAAACCATAACTTCGTCCAATTCGCAACTCAATAACTGAATCAAGGACAAATACACTAAGGCCGAGATACTAGCAGGATCTTACTTATTAAGAAAAAAAAGCTAATCAACATCTGGTCAACCTTTTGTGTGCATTGCGCCACTTCCCACAATGTTCCTTCACTTCTAACCCCAGCTCCACGCCTGCACTTAATTAGTTACCCATAGAGAGAGAGAGAGAGAGAGAGAGAGAGAGAGAGAGAGAGAGAGAGAAACGCAAATTCATGGGGGCCTTTAATGTCTTTCAGAGCCCCCGTCTGGAATAAGAAGTCTTTAAGCTGTTTGTGAACACAGTTGATTACTTGAGTGTTATCATCTCTCAATGTTGGAATGTTTTAAAAGGAATGACAAAAATAACAATAAGTAATAGTTGAAGAATCATAAAGAAAAGAATTAAAAAATCGATACAGAAATTAAAAACCCAAAGATAGTCATACAGATAAAATACAACTTTCAAGCCCTCAAGAAATAAATGAAGGAAAGGTAATTAACCATCACAAATACTAACATTTGACTCCCTCCCTAATTCCTTTAATTGTGTCTTTACTTCTTTAATAATTGTTACTTTGCTCGGGTGGCCATTCGTCTCCCTTTTAATCTTGATTATCTAATTCATCAACAACAAAAGGAATTACAGTTTTTTTGTTGGCATCACAATCACTGATATGATCAGTATGTTTCCGGATCATTTATTCATATACTCTATGATGCTCCTGAAAGTTTTGCTTTTTGTATAAATTTGGCCATTATTTTTTATGGAAAAAGAAGCCCAAGGACGTCTTCATCTCCTTAACATTACTGTTCAGAAAGATAATACATTTATGCTTAGGCATCATTAATGTATAATGTAGATTTTAAATTATATTCGGCTTATTTTTCATGAAGAGATCATTCAGAAAAGAGCTCTAACGTATTTATTCATTTTTCGAAACCTCATACAACCTCAAAATAGTAAAATATGGGTCATATTTTTTGGAAGTTAAAGATTTATAATCAAGAGCTAAGAAAGTTTGACCATTTAGTTTGGAAAATTTGTCAGTTATAATTTTTAATTAGAATATTGCGTTTCTCTCTCTCTCTCTCTCTCTCTCTCTCTCTCTCTCTCTCTCTCTCTCTCTCTCTGTTTCTGTATAACTTCAAGGCAATCTCATTTTTTCTAATCTTTAGTATGAGGCAGATCTTTTCAAAATTTGTATTGTACATTTTTATCTAATCTACCTGAATGTATGACGTTGGGACAGATATTACAGGGAAGTATGTAGAGAAATTGAGAAACCGTCATGTCCCTCTTCTCTTCTCTTCTCTAGATTCGATGCAGGATAAATAGATCACTGAATTGAGCCAGTGTGTGTGTTTGTTTTGTTTTATTGTAGAGCTATGGTTATCACTTCAATCAAATGCTTTTATTTAGTTTATCAAAACTTGATTTTCAGTCACTCAATGGTTAGCAGTTTAGATGCCCTGTTGTTTTTGTTTTATTTCCATGATTGTTTGATTAAATTTTGTTAGTCTTAAATACCTTATTTTCTTTATAAACAAATTAATTGCTGTATAATTGCAAAAGTAATTGTTACTTCATGTCAAAGTGCTTTTCTCTTTAGTAAGCTAGGTTTCCCTTGAATTTTTTTGTTTTTTTCTTTTTACAAATTGTTATAGGTTTTTTCTTACTTTGAATTTCCCTCTAGATTCCACCATTTGAAGTCACTGAATATTACTGCAACGAAAGAGAGAATGAGGAATATCACTTGCTTAACAGGTGAGGACAAATGCGACTAGTGTATTGAATCATATATATAAAAAATACACTTGAATTTCTCGACCTTTACGAAGACTACTTTCCTTTTCCTTGGGTCCTCAGAGTAATCGAAGCTTCAGTTTCATCCCTTCTAGACAGTAAGTCTTACAAAGTTGAAAGGTGTTATTTTTTTACCAATGTATCATGATTTAGAACATAAAAAATAAAGGACTTCAGTTATCCTTCACATGTCTAATATTCTTAAAACCAATGCGAATTGGTTGGAATACTATTTTCAGCCAGTAATAATTGCAAATAGCTATTTTAGGTCTGCAATATCGGTTTTGACAATCGCATTCGATCTCATGACACAATGTTGGTTCGTCTGGTAAACTATCATCGAAAGATGCATTTCTGGACTTTCGGACAGCGGCCGAAGTTACTGCGCTTAATTAGATGTCTTGCTTATCGTTATGGAACACAAAAGTTTGGTAGGAAGTCCAAGTTCAGAGACATTCTTTTATATAGCTGGGAATTCTTTAAAAACTTTGGAAAATAGGAATTACTGAGACCTCTTTGTAAGTAGTCAAAATATGTAAAACAAAAACATGAAAAACTAGTTAAAACAAAGGTTACTAGATAATGATAAGTGCGTTTACCATTACTATAGACATATAGCAACGACTCCAATGACTACAGTTATGGGAATAACGATACTCTTTTACTCAGGAAATCATGAATTCATTCTGAGCTGAATAAACATATAAGAATGAACTCGTAGGAGACACAACCTTCTTTTTTTTTTTTTTTTTTTTTTTTGCTACACACTTACACAAACACACAGGCAAACTCAGACGCAATAAGACTTCAAACATTCACGCTAGTTACTGTAGGAAAAAATTTCAATAAAAGTAGTAGAAGTTAGTACTAGTAAAGAACTAACTTTCTACATTCCCATGAATAATGCATTTACCTTTTTTATCATTTCTTAATTATTCGGAAAACAAAGATATCTCTTTAATCGTACCAGACAAAATATGATTACACAGGCACATACGCGTGCACACGCACACACACACTCACATACTCTCTCTCTCTCTGTATATATATATATATATATATATATATATATATATATATATATATATATATATATATATATATATATAAAACTAATGGTCTCTTACAGCAAAACCCAAAGTCCCATCTATAACGATGGGTACTCTATGCTCAATGGTATTTTTTGGATGCAGTTTAGAGAAGGTCAAGTCAGGTAGTCGGCTATAGTAGTACCAATCTAAGGTGAGGGTTTGGGCGTGTCTAAAAGCGAAAACACGCGTTGCCATATCTTCAAGTTCTTTGTAGAGGCGGCAAAGTCAAAGTTCTGTATTTCTTACTAATCACCAAGGGAAAGGGAAACTTACCCTTAGGTCTTAACCTCTGTCCTGTACAGATTATCCTCCTTTCAGATTCTGGTGAAAGGGGGAATGCCCACTCTAATTGTCTTAGAAGGGTTCGCTGATATAAGTTTATTTTTCCTTTATTCATATAGTGTGTATTGGCATTAAAACTTCAGATATGAAACGTTCTTTTTATTCTTCAATAACTTATTTATTAACAACCTACTGAAGAGAAACTAAAGGGAAATCATGGTATGATAAATTTCATAAAATTAATCATTTCTCTATTTTAGAAACATTCTAGTAATAAATACAGTATATCTAATAAATATGAATGATAATGATACACTTTACTTAACCTCGTGCTTCTTTATTTATTCATTCAACTTTAGCTTTACTAACTTTTGTTGCCTCAGCTGTACGAAGAGTTCCATTTGCAACATTAGTAATGGGTCCTCTGTTCTGTTTCTCCATTGTGAAGTATCTTAAAACATCTCTTCACTTTATAATGTTAATATTAATGGACTGGTTTAACAACAATTGTCATCGGGACCTGTGTACAAAATTACGATTCAATCATTTTTGGAGCAAATTTATCAATTTCAGTTACTAACTGCTCCCTTTACCTCATTAAAATTTTTAATATATTGATGTTTGGCAAAGCTAGACCAATTTAAATTTAAATCCTAACAACGGTATTTGGATTTTTTTCATCTTATCCCCCGAATATTCTTTTTTTTCAAATTCAGTTGACTGTTGTCTTGGAACGTCTACACAAGGAAAAAAATTAACATCAAGATGAAAAAATAAAACAATTTCATATTCAAATTTCTCAATTTATAGAAAAGTTCAGATAACTGACATCTTTTAAGCATTTAATCACACACAAACACACACGTGTTTGAGCGCCAACTATATTTACATCCGCTAATCCTTACCTTCACCATAAAGGACCCCATCTTATAAGATTTGACCATTCTTAAGAGATTAACGAAGGGTATATTGTTCTTGACTGACAGATACAGATTTCGAATACTTGACCTGGAATCGAGATTGTAGATGTTGGCAACATGTTTGCCACTTTCTCCAAAATATGATGTTGAAAAAACTTAAGAATGTTGATCATTAACAACTGTATACATAAAAACCATGTTTAGCAAATATTTCAGAGTAATTCCCTTCAGTTTTGGTATATAACAACGACCTATAGTCTAAAAAATTTTCCTTAGAATGGAAGTTTGGCACCTCACGTAAATGACTTTCGACCCAACAAAACCCTCACCATAGATTGGTACTACTATAGGTTAGTCAACTGGGGGATAGGCATACTATAGTGCGTTTACTTTTCTAAGATCGCTAGGGTGGGGCCAGGTAGAAAAGGCAGAGTTGTAATATCTACGGGTATGTAAGTCCCATTAAATGCTTCCCGCAGATATAATCCTTCTTAGGAGGATTCGCTTTAGACCTTGGGAGTCGAGGGAAAGGGTTTGCTTCTTCCCTGTTAACTTTTTTTTTTTTTTTTTTTTTTTTTTTCATTCCCGATTCTACTTAGCTATTCATTCTTTCTCTTTCTATAATTATAGATGCGCTGAGTGGCCTGTTGGCTCCGGTGTTTGGACTTGAAACATAAATTCATAAGTCAATCGATCTATTATGCCCTTGGAAAAGACAACCACGCATTCTTTCTCTGCATAACATTTTTATCAAAATCATCCAACTCAGTCACAGGATTCACTTTCTCTTTTCTTTTTTGAAACACTGGAGATTCCACAATATTTCCCGCCTCTCTTGCTTCTTAAGTCTACGAATAGTCATTTCTGGCACTTTTGTTGCTTCAGATGTTCTCTGGATAGCCTTCGAAACATCAGTTACAGGACCTTCAAGATGTTTTTTTTTATAAAATGAAGTATTTCAGGAAATTATAGACTATTTCCTTGGCCTCAAGTGGTGGGTGAAGACGTTTACGGGAGTCATTTGGGCTGGGCCTTCCATACTTTTCACAGTGGGTGATCGAGTGCGAGTATCCTTTAATGATATTGACCATGACCTTTTAAATCCTCTTAAAACCCATAGGTCCCCTGAACCCAGATGTGGCATCGCCGGGGAAAAAGCATGCCATATCTTCATTTTCATTAGTGAAACTGAGGTTTTCACGAAGAATATACGAAATAAGATATATTCAAAATATCTGATGCAAACAAAGAATCACATTTTTATAAATAAAAACTATTTCAATACACTTCATGAAGCTAATATGATTACCATAACGTGAAAATTGGCAAAGTATGATTTCTGTACAGGCCACACCACAGCGATCTTAGAAAAGTAAACGCACTATAGTAGTCATTTTGTATCCTTCTCCCAAGACCTATATTTCGGTGTTCTCCTTTCTACTGGTTCCTAATTGTCTTTCCAGGAATGTCGGCACACCCTCCTTATGACTCACCATTTCCGTGGCCTGAGGGTCCATACAGGAGCAAAAACCCCACGGAAGACCGAGAGAAAGTTAGCATCTACTCAATCGAAAATCAGGGCAGACCTTGACCAGCTATGTTCCTAGTCTTGGGCCATGTCTCCTTGTCTTGGCACGCTGCTACACGGGTAATTATGTTACAATCGACCCGGACTACAAGAAGTCCCTTTAGTTGTTAATAAAAGACATATTGGATCATTTAGCTATTTTGTGTAGTACACAGTTGCAATTTGGATTGCCCGGTAAGCCTTAAATCTCTAATTTCCATTTCAATATTTCATCTCCCAAAGTAAAACCTTTACTGATATCCAGTTGATACTATTATGTGTGTTATCCATATGAATTAAGCCTATTGATGACAACCCATTCAACCTTGCTACAAGCAACTTACCTGCTTCTGCAACTGTTTGCAAGATAGAAAATTTTGGATACATGAGCCACAGGTTCCCGTTTGCTTTACTAAAGTGGGTGAACTTTCCATAATTTCTGAAAGTCAGTAATATGAAATTTGTCTTAATTTTAGTGTTGGCATTTGTCCTTACTTGATTGCATACCAGTCATGATTTATTTCCCCTGCTTGACTGTGTGAAATAAAGTGTATTTCCAATGATAACTTCGGGTCTCCATGACAACTTTCCCCTTTGTTTAGATGTAACTTGAAGGTAAGTCATCTTGCATGCTGTATTTATTTACATATTTGATTCTGGGTAAGTGGCCCCTAAGGCCAGATTTCAAATCAATATTAATTTCAACTCCCAGACCCAGTAAATCTGTAAAAATATACGTATGTGTGTGTGTTTGGGAGTGGGGGTGTGGGGGAGGCGGTAAGGTAACTACGTGGCCTAGACTATATGATTAGTAACCATATCTACACCACCAACTAAATTGATTATATTTAGTTCCTAGAAATAGCTCTGAGATTTAGCCACTTTATGTTAAACAGCATTGCACTTCTTTTAACGTAACCAATACCACATTTAACAGTTATAGCAAGTATGATAAGGTTTGTCAAAATTAAGGTAGATAAAGGGTGGGATAGCTACTTCATTGCAAAGGAATAAGAGATAGCAGAAAGGATTGCAGCTTCTGGAGCCATATTTCGAAGGAGGGAAGTAAGTAGATGAATGTATATCTATCATCTGTCAATCTATCTGTTTGTGTGCGAGTCTCTATGTGTTTATATTCTTTTTGTTGAATCTCAGTCAGAGAAAAATCAATTATCTTCTCAGAGTTGTGATGTGTACATCATGGAAAAGGAGATACAGACATTAAGGGTAAGTGAACATATAATATTTAGAGAGGTAAAAGAAAAAGTATTAAATCAATATGTTAAACTTGGAATATCCTACGAGACTCGTAAATGCCAGGAAATTCATAGAACTATGAGTTTGTCTTTCACAAGATACCGCAGACGAAATTGTGAGTATTACCGTGCTGAATTCCGTAAAGCAAGGGCACATTTCCGCATGGAAATAAAAAAAATAAAAACACACACAGAAGGAATCTTCGACAATTTCCATATCTTGGCTTTAAATTTTAAAGGAAAAAAAAGTAGCAGGCAAATTTACTTTTTGTCAACCTCCAGTTATATAGATCAATGGTAGGGAAGTGGGAGATCTCCGGTTAGTGGCAAATGAGTTTGCCAATCATTTAGCAGATGTTGCAAAAGAAAATAATGATAGACCCTATTCAGCTCAAAGATGGCTAATGGAACAGGTAGAAATTGATTTTAATGCATCAAGGAATGAGCAATATGATATCTCTAATTTTATAGATATGAGATGGCTGCTTTCAGTGAAAAGAACGGGTTAAGACGTTGATTTTTGTTGGCTGCCTTCACGTGTCAGGATTCTTGGAATATCCAGGCTGATCTGCTTGCTAAGTCAGCATTCACCTCCCCAAAACCTATACGATGGCTACTGCCAAATGGGGTGTATATCCTCTAGTGAATCAGAAAATAAAAAAAGCTTTACTCCTCTTTTCTTCTGAGAGCCCTCTTTTCTTTCTGCTTACCCTGTGGTAGGGGTGTAAGAATACTACCACTGTAGGTTCCGCGGGTCGTAAAAGGCAACTAAAAGGACAGCTGCTGCCTTGTAGTCTTACTTTTTAGTCAAAGACAAGGCCCACTGCCAATAACTGTGGTTGATGACAGCAATACCAAAATCCTTTTAGTTATTCAGCTAAAATAAAAATAAAATTATTTTTAAATATAAGGTTTGGAAAGAGAGAGAGAGAGAGAGAGAGAGAGAGAGAGAGAGAGAGAGAGAGAGAAGAGTAATTTAAAACCCACTGGTTATTCGCTGGAGAAGATTTATCGAAGGATTTGGTCGTTCACAGACCATAGAAATAAATATTCAAAAAGGCCCCTTACCATTCTCGGTCCGGAGTTCGCAAACTTTATTGCAGCTTAAAGAAATCGGGTTAATTCAGCCAAGTCACTGTCCGCTGTCACATTGCTTCCACCAGTCTCCTCCTATCCCCCAACCACCCACTCTCCAATTCATCTTGGAGCTTCCCCTTCCTCTTCCTCACCGCGACTCATTATCTCTTCCTAGTATCCTTTTATCTTCTCCCGTATCTCTCCTTCTTCATTCATTTTATTTTTCTTTCCTTCCCTCTCATCTATCACATACTAATCCTTTCTCACTGGACGACAGTAACATAAAGTTTGTGCTTTCATTTCGGGTGTCCATTGTCAATTTAAATTTCTTGAGGCATACTTGATTCCTTGAGAACATTAAAAGAACATTAACATTTTAAAATTACCCTATGATGAAAGGCTTTTAGGTATTCCTAGAATTTTAAAGCTTTTTAACATAAATGTTGTTTTCAGTAATAAGGATGTCAAGATTTTAGTAATAAAAAATTCTCCTAAAGATCTTCCAGGCTGCATATATGAAATTCCTTGCAAAAAGTGTGATAAAGTCTATTACGGACAGATCGGTATATCTCTTTCACAACGTCTCAAACAACACCAATATTCCGTGAGAACTGGGCAAATATCCAATGCATTATTCTTACATATGAGAGATTTAGATCATCCTATTAACTGGAGTCAAGCAAGAGCCTTAATCCCATGTAATGACACAGTTAAAAGGAATATCATTGAATCTTGTTTCATCAAGTCAAATAATGGAAATATTCTAAATTTAAGGCTCGGTTTATTTAAACTTGATGCCTTCATAATGAAAAAAGTTGTAGATAAATATAAGCAACAAAATGAATACATTCAGTTTTTACATGCTTTGGACTGTACGGCTATACGGATACTTTGTAGTTTCTGTTATGGTTAAATCTATGTTTTGGTTTGTGACCGTGTGATATCCGATAATCCTGGATTATCTCTTTAACTTTTATCCTTTTGACAATTAACCATCTGGTATTTTTGATCTGTTGTTTACCTGATAACCTTCTCTCCAATTGTATTTCATTCGTTCCTTGACAATGTCTTAGTAAAGAATAAAGTGCTTGGATTTCTGACTATCATTTTCCTGTGGTATTCGCTTATCTAATGAAGTCACGTGCATCTACTGTGATTTTTAAGCCTATATATACATATATATATATATATATATATATATATATATATATATATATATATATATATATATATATATATATATATATATATATATATATATATATATATATATATATATATATATATATATATATATATATATATATATATATATATATATAAGTCATATCACATTTCCGTGATTCATATACATATATCGAGCTACAATGTCCTTTAATATCTAATTCGCTCTACCTCAGAATTAATATATTTTCATATATGCTTAACCGAAGGGGAATTTTTTCTCGATAATAGATTTGCCTGGACCAGGCGCGAACCTATGGATCCTTTCAAACCCAGGAACGTCAGTGAAGCTTTACCTACTACACCACCAACCGCGAGAGGCTTAGTAAGTTCAATGTCGCCTCTCACCCTCATATACCTTTCGGCGCGCGAGGGTAATTAGTTGGTTTGGATACAACATCAAACCCACCTCGACTCCAGGGTAGTTTTGTTTGCTAGGTGCTTTTGACAGCACCCTAGCCAATCTATAAAGTCTATATCACATTTCCGTGATTCCATAGACATATATTCGGAGCTAACAATGTCCTTTAATATCTAATTCGCTCTACCTCCAGAATGTAATATTATTTTTCAATATATGCCTTAACCGAAGGGAATTTTATTTTTTTCTCGATAATAGATTTGCCTTGGACCAGGCGGCGCAACCTATGGATCCTTTCAAACCCAGGAACGTCAGTGAAAGCTTTACCTACTACCACCACCGCGAGAGGCCTTAAAAGTTCAATGTCCGTCCGCCTCTCACCCTCCATATACCTTTCGCCGCGCTCAGGTAATTAGTTTGGGTTTGGGTGGAGACAACATTCCAAACCCACCTCGACTCCCGGTAGTGTTTGTAGTAGGCTTTTGACAGCACGTAGCCAATCTTAATAAGTCATATCACATTTGTTCTGTTGATTCATATACATATATCGAGGCTACAATGTCCTTTTTTTTCTAATCTTAATTCGCTCTACCTCCCAGAATTAATATTTTTCATTTTCAATATGCTTAACCCGAAGGGGAATTTTTTGTCTCGCTAATAGCATTTTGCCTGGACCAGGGCGTTGAACCTATGGTATCCTTTCAAACCCAGGAACGTCAGTTGAAGCGTTACCTACTTACACCAACGTGCGAGAGGCTTAAACAAGTTCAATGTCGCCCTCTCACCCTCATAATACCTTTCGCACGCAGGTAATTAAGTTGGAGTTTGGAGAACAACATCAACCCAACCTACGACATTCCAGTAGTGTTTGTAGTGCTTTTTGAAGCCCAGCCCGTAGCCAATTCTATAAGTCATATCACATTTCCGTGATTGCATATAAACATATATCGAGCTACAATGTCCTTTAAGCCTCTCAGCGGTGGTGTAGTGGTAAGGTAAAGCTTCACTGACGCTCCTGGGGTTAAAATTCATAAAGGATCCAATTAGGTTTCGGCCCTGGCCTGTCCCAAGGCAAATCTATTATCGGAAAAAATTCCAAAAATTCCCCTTCTGGTTAAGCATAATGAAAATGAAAATATTTAATTCCTGAGGTAGAGCGAAATTAGAATATTAAATACTTGGATAAATTCACTCACTGTTCAGAAGCCATGAATAAAAATAAAGTTTTTGTACAGCTGACTCTTTTGAATTCCTAATCCTATATCAATGGATTGAATTGTGAGTTTAGGCAATTAGTGCTAAACGGTTTTCCTACCTCCCTCTGCTCCCATACCCAAGAAGGTTTGGTCCTGAAGAAAACTTTATCCTATTGACAGTAATAATAAGTTCAATTAACAGACTGAACATACGGCTCGGGGTGATCCGATACGAACAAGGAAGGTTTTGCAAGTGGCAATGCTCCGGACCGGGGACCACACAGCCCAATTCCCAGGTCTTTGTCGCAGCCGACGGTTTGCTAGGAACATGTACGTAAACTACAAATCACGGTCAGAGGGGTCCACACTATAACTACGTGGAGGAGGGACCTATTTTGCCAAACCTATGACGTTGGGCGACTACCATTATCCCATCACCTATTCCTCTCCCATACAACGTGCGGGGGGTGGCTCAGTCATTTGACGCAACTGGCTGAGATGGGACCACAAACGTCCGCCTCCTACTTATGCAGGAGGTAGAAAATCTTTGTTTCTACGTGCTGCTAGCCGGTTTTGTTTTTGTTGTTTACGGCAATTATTTATTGCCGTTAAAACATCTTTGACTTGGCGTAGGATGAGGCGAAACACAGACGGATCCTTCAAAGGAACGTTCTGCCTGCGTCCAGACGACCACTCCTGTTGTGCGTTAAAAAAGACGTTTACTTTTCAGAGCCATCCTGAAACTGGCCATTTCACCATTGGTTCCGAGGAAAATTTGTCGGAATTGTGTTTGTGTATGAAAGAAGCAGTCTGCTAATGCTGGGCAATATGTAGGAACAAGATACATCCAAGCCTTCGCATTTTGGAACAGTTTTAAAAGTATCTTTCGGGCACCCTGAATAAAATATTGAAGCCCTAATATTAAAGTATAACTGTTGGATTGCGTGTACGTACCCAGGAATCTATATTGGTGTGCCAATTATACAATTATATGTTATCTTTGTATCCTTTACAAAGAGTAACAAGTATTCGTTGGAACAGTTCTCCATGATCATGTTATGTACCTTCACCAGAGTAACTACTACTCTTAATCGGGTTAACCTAAATTACTATAAATATCTTCATTAGTATACCATGTTTAACCCTTTTAATTTTTTTATGGTACCTAAATAATCATTTTTATGTTATATTTATATATTATATATCCAAACATGGATCTATATTTTTCCTATGCTTGTTTTTCCTTTATTTTATGCCTATTGTCCAAAAAGTGTATGTAACAAAACCTTTTATGTACCCTTAACTCACTTGGTTTATGATTATGATCTCAATAATATGTTACGGGGCACACTCATAAGAAACCATGTTTTAAAGTAACTTTTGGTATTCAAGGACCTTGAATGGTAGCTTGTCCGTAGCCTAATGTAATAAAAAAAAAAAAATACATTTTTTAATTATAACAGATTAAATTCCATATCGTGGATAAATAGAACCCCATGACCTAAGGGGTCATTGGTGGAATTAGGAGGCGTCCTTATTACGTGACAATCCGGACGATCCTAGAATCACCGCGATGCAATGCTGCAGTTAGCCTGGAGTTTCCTGCATTTCTGGGTTTGGGTTATCATCAGTTTCATGGTATCTTAGTCAACTGATCACAACACCCTTCCATTGGGAAGGGCGGTTGAACCTTTTGTTTTAACCCCGCACACGGAAACTTATGACTTCCGAGCCGGCAGGAACTACGTATTCATTTTATCCTGTGTAAATCGCTGAGATAGCCTAGTGTTTTTCGCTATCGAACGACTACGATGCCCTTGTTAAGTATTAGTTCTTTGCTAAGTTTCCCGAAACGGAAAGCTGGAGGGTCATCTGAAAAACAAACCTATCCTCTCTAGTTGATGGAGTTGAGAAATAAAGCTGTTTAAAGAGATTTCAACTTCCTCCGTTTGAATTGAAATCATCTCCCTTATTTCTAAAGAAGAACCAACCTAGATATCACGTCTACCGAGATTGAGAAGTCAGAACCACAATGCTTACGAATAAGCAGTCGTAAAGAAAAGACACACAATCTATCGCTAAAGCGGAAGATAATGAGATATATATAGTTTGGTAAATAAGGCAGAATCTCGCATATCTCAAATATTATAATACAGGTGTATTGACTGAATCTGCTAGTGAAAAAGCTAGCAGGAATTCTGTCATAAGGAGGTCGAAAAGTTGAAGATATGTCAAAAAAAAAAAAAAACATTTCCATTTGTGATGCTAAATTCTTCAAAATGGCAAAAAAAAAAAAAAGTTAATTCTTTCAAGCACCCAGTGCTGGCTCATGCTACTGTGTCAATTACAGGAAACAAGTTCACAAAAGAGCACGGGATCCACATTTTCACAAGTAAGCGACCTATATTCATTCACGAGAATCTTTATGACTTGTTGAAAAAAACCTCAAGTAAATCGTGGTTGGTTAGATCGGAGGTCAATGTTGCAGTCAAAACAAACATTCCTGCTTCTAAATTTAATAAAGATACGTAACTGCAATGGTTGGTAATAAGCTAGTTATTGAATGTGGGGTATTTGGCGTTATCGCTTTTGGTAGTTATAACCTTACGTCTCAATAAAAAGTATTTATTCCAGACGAACGAATGATATGAATAAAAGTTGCTGTTTGTATGCTGAAATCCTGCCTGAAAAGGTCCATGGCCATGTAGAGTTACCAAGAACCCTCCATACAACCAAAGTTATACCTGACCAATTTTTTTCTACCACTTGGTAAACGAACAATGTACATAGGATTAGTATCACAAGGCCTAGCTCCAGGCCATGCTGCAGTTTTTAAAGTCGTTGAATAATGAAACAGTTAATGTTTATGGTAGTAGGTTATTTACATTGGTATTCCAATAAGTTTCTCAAACCTGGTTATGGAGAGGGACCTCTTGCAGAATTTGATCGGTGCCAGAACACTGAAAGGTGGCATTCTGCTTTTTTGTAAAATAAACTTCGGAAAATTCCAAATTCAACTTATTTGGTTTTAACAGCTTGAAAAGTAAAATCTCCCAAAATAGCTTAGTTCTAATAAACCAGGGTTGATCATCAAATAACCAAGGGTAGCCTACCCTAGCCTAACTATAGGTAGCCTAACATAGCATAAACTTCAAGAATGAAGATTTTTCAATCGTCCCTCTGCTCAGACTATGAAATACAGCACAAAGTTGGCTAGCTATGAAAGCCTGGAGTTTCTTACAAGCTAGCCTAACTTAAGAAGTACAATGTAAATATGATGAATTACAGGTCAATAACATTGTGATATGTTACACAGCTTTATATATGTACCTCATAATAACAATTGCACTGAAGGTGTAAAAATAGCTTCTATGTCATGGTTTAGATGCTTTGATCTGGTTCTGTATAGTACTTAGTGTGTGCTCTCTCCCGAATAACAGCTGTATGAATTAATGCAGATTGTAATTACATGTATAATGTAATTAAATAAACAGCTTATCTTATAAGATCTGTGAGTAGCCTCGTAGGTTCAAATATGCCAGAAAAATGTCTGTAGATCACTGTAGGAAACCAGTTGTTAATAATCTGTGGCAAGTGAGATTCAGAACTGGTTTTTGTTAATTTCGTGTTTCAGATATCCTGACAACGACAAAGAGTGAGACCGCTACCTTACTTTGCTTAGAAACCGCAGAAGGGATGAAGAGCCAAGCAATGCATCACGCATAAGCAGCAAGCATTTTCTGCTAAAGTATATTTTCGAACCTGCTGGTATGCAGTGTGTGAAAATTTTGTTTACAAGAAACTTTTGTAATCAAAGGACCATATTGCCACGTATGGCACAATCTCAAAAGATATATTCATTGAGAGATCTTTAATGATTTTTGGTATTATATGACTTGTTCGCCTCTAATCAAGGTAGGAAACCTAATTGACATAAATTTTTGTTGCCTTACACAAGTTTTGGTCCATAGAGGTTACTGGAATACTCTGTTCATAATAGAAGCCTTTTCAGAATTATTTGACTTTTAATTTTATTTTACTAGAACAAATATTTACTTTTATGCACAGCATTTGCTTAAAAAATTATTAAATTTCTCTTTATCAAGAAAAATATATTTAGAATTTATAAAAACTCTGGATTTTCAGTACTTTATATTTTTCTATATAACCATAATTATTAAGTGAAAACTTAAACTTATGTTTCTATATTGAATGTTGTATTTTTATTTTTTAATACCAAAAATTAAAAGGAAAACTATTTTGCTATTCAAAATATATATATATATATATATATATATATATATATATATATATATATATATATATAGATATATATATATATATATATATATATAATATTTTTATAGCATCTGGATTACAATGATACAGCTTTCAAAATAGATATTAGAGTCACAAATGGAGACTGAGTATTTTCTGTATATCATTAATTATCATTAGTCGTTGGGCAAGGTTACTTACTACTTCAAGAAATACAAGCCTACTAAAACTTCCGAATCAGTTGTTTATATTTGCTAGAGACACAAATTTGCCAATGCAACTCATTGAAAGTTACCTCTCTTGATATTCTTACCATTAAATGCCAGTAAAAATTAATGATGATTGTTATAATTTCCCTATCATTAGGATATCATCTATTAATCCTTTGAACGCTTAACAATGAAAATATATTTAAAAAATACTTGTATTTCTCGGGAAATCCCAGAATTATTTTCTAAATGTCCCGAAATCCTGGGGTCCAAAATCGGGTTCAGACTGGAAACCCTAATTGTGACCTTGCCTAAGATAAGCTTGTTTCACTTATCCCAGCCAACAGTACACACTAGTGAATATTGGTTGATAGGCATCAGGCTATTGAACCTGGTTTATTGTTATTATTATATTATATGCCTATGGCAAAAGCTTATATGGGATGGCAGCGTTGGAGATGACAATTATTTTATCATATTTGTAAGTTATTATTATTATCATTACCATCATTATTATTATTATTAAAGTAGTTTAACCAGACCACTGACACTGCAAAAAAAAAAAAAAAACAAAAAAAAAAAAAAAAAAAAAACTTGAACGTGTTTATGGAGAAGTTTAAGCATAAATTAAAAGAATGTAGTCATGAAAGCCTTATTTATTCATAAACGACAATTCTGAAGACTTACAATAAGTGATTAGGTAAATTGGCGACGTTTATTTTTTCCCACCAAGTTAGTACTTCAAAACGCGGATGGGGAGTTCCGAATTAGTGTGTGTGTGTGTTTTCTAGGACAGTCGTCTGCCAGTCATTATCGCTTTAATACTCTTTGCATATTAGTTTCTCAATATTACACGAGCTTTGTCGACAAAATCTCCTGCAGGGTTACCAACTCGACCTTCCATATAGTCAGGTTTATAGATCAGGAGTCCTAGCAGACGAGAGCGAAAACTTATGTGACGGCTCCGACTCAATATGGTGCTCTACACGCTGCACGTTTGATAAAATAGTTATGAACCCAAGAAATTTGCGTACACAAATGTAGTTAAATAATTGAGATTTCTGAAGAGGACGCTCCTTGGTGAAGCCAAGCGTGGTGCCGTTAGCTCACTTATCTTCTAGAACTTGCGAAGTTGAGACGTGCCTTTGTGTGTATCGTGTTTACGAGAGAGACCGTCTTGCTAGATTGCACATCAAGCCTTAGGAAACGATAGCAACATTAGTGAACCCGATGGGGTAAAACGTAAGTTCGATTAAATTGCGATGTCGGTGATTTTGTGGGAACTCAACGTAACTTTTGAGTCTTGGCTTTAGACCCCACGTGCTCTAGCATTCTCCATTTGCATCTAGTCAGTTCATATGCTAACAAAGTTAACGGAAGTCATCAGCAGACGAAGCCTACATCACTTCATCATGAAACAAAGAGTGCTGAGAATCAGTGTATGGCCATTTCTTTTTTGCATTCACATGTCTCATATGACGACTTTGTTGTCAATAAATTTATTTGTAAACCCGACTATATTTCAAATTGGCGTAAAGTTCTCAACGTGTGAAGAACGGCTCCTGCTTGCTGTCTGTTGGGAAGATAAGGTGGTCAAATCAGCCTTCCCTCTTCAGAAGGTGTTGTGGGTAACGGTTAGTTTCTATACTAAGGGGAAATTGTCCTGAGAGTATTTGTAACATAAGTCAATTGAACCATTTCTCAAAAATGGACCTTTACTCTCTCTCTCTCTCTCTCTCTCTCTCTCTCTCTCTCTCTCTCATAGATTATTAAACGTTACATTCCGAATGTGGCATCAGCTTTTGAGCACGAAGTGGTCGATGGGGGAGGAAAAAAGGTTACTGGAAATGCAGGCTGTAAAAGTGGCTCTCCCCCTTTAAGGGGTGGTCCTTCCCTCCTCGTCCCTCTTTTCTGGTAAAATTCCTTCCCAGATTTTTTTGGAAAAATAATAAAAAAGAAGGGATGTTTTCATTTTTAGTTGATTGAATCAGTGGGATACTTGACAGTGCTTCTTAGCTGCTAGATCATGAATGCATGGATGAATGACAGAGAGCGCACAGTGTAAATCCCTTTCAACATTCAGCCTGTTTCTGTATTTGATCTTGAGAGCAACGAGCGAGGAAAATGTAGCTTCACAAAGATACTACATCGATCCGAACATACTTAGGATCCGAACGAGTCTAACTAGAGCAACAGACTATTGGACACTAATATATAATTAGAGAATTTTTACTTTTCACCTAGGGATCACGCTCACCTTCCACCCACAACCAACCCCCCACCCCCCCACCCCCCCCAGGCCCCAGATCCCCGCCGGAAAATTCTGATGCCCCCCTTGGTTGAGAACACTGCTCTGAAACGATGCAATTGAGCGTACTTCGTTTAAAATGCTGATCTCCCTAAGTCATTTTGTTTTCCATAATTTTTCTGGATCGCAAAAAGCACAACTTTAGAATATTGAAGCATTCTTTAACAATGAAAATTCTACAAATTGCTTTATCATTAATTTTGGTTACTCATGCTCTATCCATATTTTTCATGTTTTATATTCGTCTTTTTTGATAGTTTTGATGAATAGGATAATTTTAACGAAATGATAAAGTAATGCTAAATGACTTGATTATTAGTATCCTTTGATGTATTACCTGTTGATAGTCATTGTGTACATATCCGTGCTAGAGATTTTGAGGACAAAATAAGGATCGACTATTTTTTTGAAGGACTAGAAAATAGACTGGTCAGGAAATCAAGATGAAACGACTGAAGAGTCGAAATGTTTTCTCGTTATTTCCACTGAATAAGATCTTGGTAAGGCGCTTTCAAGTTATATTAATAAACAGAGATGAATTACCGAATAAAAACTGAGCAATGTTCGCAAAAAATAGCATATTTACCCCCGCCATATCCTCTGCGTATATTGCCTAAAAGTGGATATAATATCCTTAAACCTCCTTTGGGCCTCATAATAGCATTTCTTTCGTTTCTTTCTATTCGCGAACTTAATTACAGTGATTAATTCTGCCTGAATCATTTCATAGTTCCTGTATGTAAATCGAACTGAGTTCAGAAATGTCTCGAAATAGAGGATTTATATTTCATGTCTAAGTGAATAAGGAGAAAGAAAAGGGCTTTCTTTACATGCGGTTTTATTTACTCTCTCTCTCTCACACACACACACACACACACACACACACACACACACACACACACACACACACAGACACTCATACGTATGCATACACGCACTTACTTTTACCTAGACATTGCATAGATTAGTCCACTTTTTGAGAGGCAAAATCGCGAACAGAAAGTCAAACCTACAATCTGTTCTCATTGGATGTAAAAGAATCATGTCCGAGATAAATTCCCCAGACATTTATCAGGGAGATAATATATGAAGAGAATAATGTTATTAGATAAATTATCATTTGTTAGAAACAACTAGAGTATGCATCCGTCTTCAAGAGATGGTGCAGGTTGTGCAGAAGCATAAAGGTCTGTCTAATGCAAAGAATTATTCCCTGTGTTGACTCACTTCATATCTCATACAAAACCTTAAAAGATTTTTTTTTTTCAATTATTGATTTTATGTACACGGAAAGGAAGGGACTTTCCCAAGGTATATGTGGAATGGTCTCACGGAGGACTGAGCTACGGTTAATGCTTCCGCAGTGTGAAAAACAAAAGAAAAAAAAGAAAAACTGTTAACATGGGCCTTAAAAAGATTTATTAATAACTTTTAGGTCAAACATGAAAGGATTTCATAGGAACTGGATTCTTCGTGAAGCAATGTCGATCCCCAGAGGTGCTGTTGTCACTGTCCGATATCGAGTAACGAAAGGAAACGTCCATTGGAGTGACGTCAGGAACTTGGAGCCACATGACGCCATTCGATGTCGAGACTTCGACTTTGTCTCTACAAACATTTATTGCTTCGACTTGTTTTACATAAATTTTTTAAGTCAGCTTTTTCGGTCTTTTATGGCCACTAACGATCTCCTGATGATCAGCGCCACATTAAGCTGGAATAGTAAGCAGCGAGAGGTCTCAAACGACACCGATGCTCGTGGATGGCATTTAAAACACACACACACACACACACACACACACACACACACACATATATATATATATATATATATATATATATATATATATATATATATATATATATGTGTGTGTGTGTGTGTATATGTGTGTGTATGTATGTAATGCATGCATATAGTATATTTCCGCTTATAAGACGACCTTTACATAAGACAAGGCCAAAAATCTTGACAAATTTTTATGAATTTATCTCATATCTGTAGTATAGGACGTCTTCTAAATTACAAATCGTATTTTTTTTGGGGGGGAAGTGATTATTTGCAAAAATTAAACAGTACAACTATATTAATAATAATGATGACTTAAATATTGGTTGTTTTGCTTTTTGTATCCAATAACAGTATTACTATTATCATATCGTTATTGTTACAGAATATAAACATCGCCATGTACATCATTTGCATTTAATATTGTTTACCTTCTCAAAATCTCGGCTAATTTGAGTATTACCGATATCTTCATTGCCATTATTTGTTAGGTGAGATATAATTCGGAGAGACCTTTTATCATAAATGAACCAAGTTTGGTTGAAAACGTGCACATATTACTTAACTTCATTGTCTAAGCATTGAGTAGGTGTGATTTCTCCAGTTCCGAATATCACTGCCGCCTGGCATTATTCGTTTTATTCACCCTCGGCTATAACCTGCAGCTTTAATTTACTAGTATTCTTTCTTGAGATCTCCACTGCATGAGAAATGAACATAAATGTATTTTATTTTTACTTATGGAAGCCACCATTGAGAATCGGCAGGGTTTAACAATTTTAACGGAACTCTTAATAAACGCTCGATAGTTACGGTAAATGACGTCAGCAATCAGCTGTTTCCCAATTCGGTTGTTTTCTGTCAATACTGTTTTTACAATAATCGCTTCATTCAGAATTCTAAAACCAGAATTTGTGGAGGAGTATCATTAGTATCTCAATCGATGAGAGAGAGAGAGAGAGAGAGAGAGAGAGAGAGAGAGAGAGAGAGAGAGAGAGAGAAAGGAATTGCCTCGGTCAGGTTGTTACACTGATAGATATCCACTAGCAAAAGACGAATAATAGTTGTATTGAGAAAAATGATAATTTAAATAGAGCATGTTTTACTGTAATCATATTACATGTATTATTGTATTACATTATAAGAACAAAGCGACGATGCGCCATTTGTATTCTACTATGGGTTTCAGAGACAGTGCAAGCACGTTTTTTGGCAATAACTCTGTAACGAACACTCGTATCAGAACGAGGTTTTGCTATAGCGTATTATACCCAGTGCCGTAATTTATAAGGTATCGTGAATCACTAATTGTAAAGAATAAAGACACTTGTCCCTGTACCAAAAGGCAAACACTCCATTAGCCAGAAATGGATACGAACACATCAGTAAAAAGTTCCGCCTACCTTCTCCCCCCACCCCCACACACACACGCACACACACACACACACACGCCAGCAGAGAGAGAGAGAGAGAGAGAGAGAGAGAGAGAGAGAGAGATGAGCGGATCAGTGCATAAATAAATCAGTCAACTGACAGCTAACAACCGAATGGATCGTTAGATAAATACAACATTGTATATTATTAGATTGATAGATAGATAGATAGATAGAAAAATCATACAAAATAAGTTTAAACTGAAGCAACTTTCAGAGAGAGAGAGAGAGAGAGAGAAGGGAAGGAGAGGGAAGGAAGAAAGACGGGGGTGGCGGTGGAGGTTGAGGGAGAGGGAAAGCGGAGCTTTTTACTGTTGTGTTCGTATCCATTTCTGGCTAATCGAATTTTTGCCTCTCGGTGCAGGGACAAGTGTCTTTATGCTTTACAATTATTCATTCCCGATACCCTTATATATTACGGCATTGGGTGTAATACACTATAGCAAAATCTTGTTCTGGTACGAATGTTCGTCACAGAGTTATTGCCAAAAAATGTGTTTGCGCTGTCTCTGAAACCCATAGTAGGTTTGTTTGCAGTTTCAGCTGATCGCGTTTGACCGATATCATCTCTGTCTTTAGTTGCTGAATGGAACTTAATTCAGGGATACATGCATTCCTTTCGTAAATGATCAAAGTTGGGTTTAACAAAGCCGAGTCTATATGTTTTTCCTACAGACGGTCGCTGTAAAGGGAAACCATAGTTTTGCTTACGTTTCGTCGCCATTCTCAAACAACCGCTAATAATACTACAATAATAACGATAATTATTGTACACAATCATCGTTCATATGCCTTTATTGTTCGAAACATTACAATTTTCAATTACAAACAGCTTTGTGTGCTGCCTCATATGATATTCGCTGCGATTATCATAAAAGCACGGTACCGAAGATGATTCGTACATCGACGACGAAGCAGATTGGAACCCCTAAGATGGTGGCACATGTGATCAATCTTCTGGATTTACATCGGATTTACAGGTAAATCACTTCCCCAGAGATTAATACAACACAAACGGTCAGGTAGGTATGGACAACAGAACTCAGCTATTTTCAACCATATAAATGAACATAACCATAGTATTAACTGGAATTTGTGACGTATAATTTATAGCAGCAACTGCCGGTACAAGAGTCAAATGATGGAATCGGCCCTGATCAGAGAGAGGCAGGTAATGAATATCTCAAAGGGAGCATGGGACTCAGATATCGTCGACCAGGTTTTCATTAAACCGACGCTCAAGAAGATTAAAGGAAGGTTATCAGCGGGAGTGACCTAAATTGGCTTACCTGTGGATGGAACTCTTGGTATAAATACCACCTTTTCTGTAACTTTTCTCATTCATCTACCTGTTGAGGGAAACAGCAGTCTCTGAAATATAGTATTTCTCTCTCTGTATTTTGGTGTTTTTATGGGCTCCTTTTATTAAATGGAATTCTGTTATAACAGAACATTTTTACCGTCATATATATATATATATATATATATATATATATATATAGATATATATATACATATATATTATATATAATATATTATTATATGCGTGTGTGTTTGTCTCTGTGTATGTGAGTGCTTGACTGTTACAACCATTTCCATAGAAAAATTAAGAAAATGAGAAAAGATACGTATGTTAAAACCTTTTTCTACAATTTCAGACGCTATTTTAAGTTGTGTACAACCGTTGATTCTCAGAATAAGATTGCAATGAATTAATCTAATGATTTGTAATGCTGAAAGTGGAATTTTATTTAGAACGGGCTTTATTGATCAAAGACTGATATTATCAGAATACTGGTATATGGAAAGGCGTTCCTCTGGTCCAGATCAAGCCGCGGTCGTCGTCGGAGTTGGTATTTTTCCATAAGAGAGGTCAATGTCAGGCCGGAGTCGTCTCTGGTATATTGTACCCACTTTTTCTCTAACTAATTAATCTCCCTGCTTCAGCGATCTCTTCCACTGCAACGAAAATCCAAAGATTTTTATCCTTTATTTTGTGTTCTTTTTATCTTTAGATAAATATTCCATAATTCCCTACTTGCTATCTCCGACTCTCTACTATCCTCTGTTGTCCTACTTTCTCTCCAACTGACGATGCCTTTGGGCTTAAAGAGGTTTGTAACTTTGCCTGTTAACCTTTCAATTCAAATATACCATTTCACTGGCATTACCATCGACCATAATAAAGGTTCATGTACAAATCTGTTATCGCACCCAAACATCTAAAAATGACTTACGGGCTGCTATATGAGCAAGAGCCCGTGCTGGCATAAGGTCAGGTTAATAAAAAACTACAAAAACACAAAAGCCATCAGTGTTTTCGTAACAGGACCCTCCACCCTTAGTTGGCGTTTTCAGCACTGCACTCTTTTTGGAAGTTTCACGGCCTTAGCACTCGATCTTAACCGATATTTTTGGGGATTATCCTCGACGTTCGGAAGTGTTTACCGTTTGTAAAAGTGTAGTGGATATAACGACTCGCCATAAGAAGAAAAGACCGCCGTCTTCAGTCTATTTGACGAACGAAACTCGACCTCCAGCTTCGAAGAAGAGACCGAGAAGTGACCAGGCAACACTTGATCAATGAATCCATTCGCCTTCCCCTTCGCCCTCTACTACCTCCTCCCTGAAAACCTTTCTCCCTTACCCTCCGTCGTCCTTGGGCCCTCCTCCTTCTCCTCCTCCCTCCCTCAACTGTTAGCCCCACTCCTGCAATATCCAATGCAAAGGAGTACCCTTCATTGCCAAAGTTTTGAGCGCTTCCTACTGTAGGACGGACCTCGTATACTACGGTAGTGGCTCTGCAAAACAACAACCCTGACATCAACATCTCTGTTAGACCGAATCATAGAAGAGAATTCACCGTCACTCTAAAAGACTGAGCTTCACTTAATCTCCTGAAAACCAGCTCAATCTCAATGAGAAGCTGAACAAAGCCATCATTTATAATTAGCAAACAGAGATCCCTTTGGATCCTCTTATTGTGAATGTGTAATGATACATTACATATTATTAGTAAGAGGGAGAAGGAGAAAGCAGTGGAGTGAAGTGGTAGTCACAGTGTGTTGTGAGTAATGCGCTGAAGTTGTCATTGGGTCAGCAGTCGCGATAGACTAAACAACCAAGCGAGATCAGTCATGCTATAGACGTTGTCAGTTAACATATATTTAGTATTTATGTTTATCCTTATCTAAATGAAGATAATGTTTCTATCAAGTGCGATGTGACTTCAGTAATTTTCAAGAAAAATTAATATAACCATTCTCTAATAAGTCTTGAATCAAATTTGTTTTGTGAATTCGTTAGTTTGATCGCCCATGTGCCCGAGTGTAAGGCGTGTTTATGCTCAGAGTTAGATTCATAGCACAGGTCAACGAGTGTGTATCACTCACCTTTTATAAGAATATCTCGGAAATAAAGAAAAATATAGGAGTTGTATTTTATTTAATGATCTCTCTTAACAATCCACAATTGCTTTAAAAAAAAAACACACAAATGCAGAGAGGTAGTACTTAACAAGAATCAAGGCACCATCACGGGAAAACCCTTGCTACCTTCAAGTATGGCTTATGATAAAGGACATCTTTCCCTCCCACACTGGGAATACACTCGGGAGCGCTTCAGGTGCTACAGATACCAGAGTTGACTATCATCAAGAACGTTGCAGAGTCCCTGCATTCTGCGCCGTCTTTATTAAGAAGCACGAAACCAAATTCTGCTTTGACAAACCAAAAAAAATGGGAACCCACAACTTCCAAGTGTCCTGAGCGTCATCATGGGTGGTTCAAACGATGCAGTGCACGTTTATCCCGCATTGCACAGTTCAAAGCAAAAGCCAACCCACCAAAACCAGCTCTCACGGCAGTACCTGCACCCAGTCCAATCCAACCACAATGACAGAACCAAGGATAGAAGTAATAAACAAGTGGTTGAAGCAGCGCCTGTTGTGTGTGTTGGGTGTCTGCTCAATTCGTCGCCGGCAATTTGTCGTCAGTTAATTTGTCCCTGGTCAATTCGTCGTTGGGCAATTCGTTCCCAATTCAATTAGTCGTTGGTCAATTCGTCGCATCTCATACTCATATGCCTATTTAGGCTAGAGCGACAGCTTTAAGAAGGAAAAGTAAATATTGGAGATATTCTGTGGTAGGCTTCTAAACTATTTGTAGTACGAGCAATCCCCGGCATACATCGAGCCCAAACATACCATATAGTAGTTAATGGAAACGGAGGTTCAAGGCGTCGCCCCCTTTCTCCTCTTCCTCTAGTTGGTCCTATATAATTATTTTCAAAAGAGGATACGACTGACTGAGGAATATTATCATCATTTACAAGTTGTTCATTTCCATCCACGACTTCATCAACCAGCATTTCATTCCTTTTTGCACAACATGCTCTCATTCTACAGTAATTCATTTATTTTGGCAAAACGTCTACTATATGTGTTTTGACTTTTGTCCGAGAGCAATGCGAACAATCGTGGGACATTAAAAGTATCAGTCTGAATGTGCACTAAATATAACTGGAAGAATATACTAGAGCAGCATTTAAATGTCCCATTTGCTTCCCAATTCTTTTACCGCTTCAAATGTCTAAGTGCTTCGTCACTTGCAAATATTAGCATTCGTCTTTCATCTTCTATTCCGCTGTCATACTGTAGAGATTTTTCATCATTGTCAAGGTAAGAGTATTCACTTGGAATGGAGAACCCAACAATTTTAAGTGGGGTGGATGGATAATTGGAATCAGCTTGCCTCCAACGTCTCATATTCCTATTAAGCTGTTCAAACCGAGGTATTTGCGACAATGTACAGCCATTTAACTTTTCAATTTCACTAGCGATGATTGAGCGAAGGGCATTTCGAGATGAAATAGACTTCTTTTTTTTATATATATTTGAGACTGTGATCCTTGCATTTACCTCTGCAGCAGTTGAATTTTTATCTGTATGAAGTCTCCTTGCACGCATGATTTTCACAACTCCAGTATATCTTCAGTACATCAGCATTATCCTTATTTTTCGTGTATATATAATTCTCTTGATCGACGCCTTTGTTTTTTCTTTCTCTGAAGTTATAATGTTGCAGGTAGCCATGTTGATGGATGGGCTTATTCTGTAGAACTAATTCGATCTGAGTAAACCTTTTTGTTTTGAACTGTCCAGAGCTGAAAAATAATCTAAAACTGTCCAAAGAGTCCTAAAGTAATAGTTCCACAAACTTTCTTTCGAAAATTGCATTTGGAAGAGAGGTCATGAAGAAGAAAAAATAAAACTGTTGAACGAACCATTTTCATTCCAAAGTGTCTTATTTCCGTGTATTGGGGACGAATTGCCCAACGACGAATTAACTTGGGGACGAATTGACCACAGACGAATTGACCGGAGTAAATTAACCGACGACGAATTAATCGGGGACGAATTGACCTAGCACCGAGTGTCGACATAGGGACTCAAACCAAAAGTGCTCCTGATTCATGTGTCGATATAGGAACATCAGACTGAGCAGTCTGCAACCCCAACTCTGCACCTCAAGCCTCTTCCCTTCCTACTTTAAACCCCGTTATCAAACCTCAAACCTCGAATTTGCATGTCAGACCAGAAGAGCAAAAATAGACCAAGATGTTTTTAACTACAACATACCTCTACGACATCCTAAATAAAAATCTAATTCTTCCAGAAGGTTATGATCCGAAAAAACAAAAAGTGAGATGGGATTTGTTGAGAGGTTATTTTGATAAAATCTCCAAATATTATATCGTTTTCCTCCCCGATGAGTTCCTCACACAGCAGCCTCCTGAAAATTACTCTGAGAGTAGTCAATCCAATGGGGGGGGAACTAACTCCTCTTTCCCCCCAATGTTTTCTTCTCCCCTTTTTTCGACCACCTCACGTCTAATAAGTAAAACATGGCAAGAAATCTCCACCGGTTTTCTGTTCGTTTCCAATTTTCCTCCGACAATAAATAATTCATTTTTCCTTACTGGCTATCTCCGACTCGCTAGTATTTGTAGAGATGAGATACTTGAATTTCAAATCTTTGTACTTTAGGAATCTTCGACAGTAGTATATATAAAAAAATTCTAGATTAGAGAGAGAGAGAGAGAGAGAGAGAGAGAGAGAGAGAGAGAGAGAGAGAGAGAGAGAGAACTTTCCAAATTAATTACTGGTGTCTTATGTCCTCAGATTATGGTTTTTATTGCTTTGAGAAGCTTTTTCGGCTTCACTGTTGGTGAATAAACTTCAAAATTACAATATGAAGATCTGGTTCCTCTATACAGAGATTCTTTTCCTCTTCTAAAATTTATTTTCTTTTGTCTGTCTTTCTCCTTCGGAACAAAGAGACCCAATGTCTTTCGTTTTTGGTGTTTCAACCAACATTAATATTTAAGGCTTCTTGCTTTTCTTGGCAGGATTTGCAAACCAAATACTTTTTAGGCTTTCAGGGTTTCTTTTAATCGTCTTAGTTTCTTAAAGTCTGGATTCCCCCCTCCCTCCCTCTCTCTCTCTCTCTCTCTCTCTCTCTCTCTCTCTCTCTCATCTCTCTCTCTCTCTCGTTTGCTAAGTTCAGGACATGCCAATTATTCTCAAGCAAGTAAGTCTTTTCCGTAAAATTGTCATAATATTTTGTAACAATTGTATTTTTTTATAAGTTTCAATGTTTCAAATAAGCGAATCTTTGTTTATTTAATATGCTCTCGATGATGTGACTGAGAGAGTGATTTATATTGATTTGTCCTTACAACTGAAAAAGTATGCAATCAGTAATTCCATAACTCCGTTAGCCTTAACCATAAATGTGGCCTTTAAAGGGTAGTAACAGTTTTTTTTAATACTATCGGCATAAATATACATGTATTTTAACGTTTTCGTAACGACCTTCATGTGTTCTCATATTTTAGTTAAGGAAAGAATTATCTGTTGTCCAAATATTTGCCTTATGCTCTTCGTCTAAAGTAATTAAGCTCTCATTCCAGCAACCAATGGTCGCTTTATGACGACTTGCCTTCTGCACCAAACCCTTCATTTTCACCAGAGGTTTTATTATAATTCAAGATTTTTTACTCTCTCTCTCTCTCTCTCTCTCTCTCTCTCTCTCTCTCTCTCTCTCTCTCTCATTTTAAGCAAAATTTATATGCAAATATAACTTTTTTTTATGAATTTGATTCTCCAAACATAATTTCAATTAAATGTTCATATTTAGTTCAATATACCCTTGAATTTGTATGGACACATGGACTTCTGTGTCTCCACGATCCTTGGAGACGTCATCGAATGACAGCGTCAAACCTGACAAGGAAGTGGGAGAAGCTCCTACAATGAATACTATTCCTAACTACTGTTACTGGTACTACCACCACGCTCACTATCACCACTGTTGCTCTAGACAAGACAAATACTGGTGCGAGAAACTTTGGAGATTTATTTGGCTGG
>NC_061092.1:65518834-65553834 GCF_015104395.2 Macrobrachium nipponense
CTAATTTTTCTCATTGTTCTCCTCCATCTCAGCATCTTCCTGATAAAATGGCTTAAACATACATTTATGTATCGTTCCACTGAATGATGTCATTAAAAAAAAAAATTAAATCCTACACTTCATATATCAAGAGTTAAACTTATAAAAAAATACAAATGTGAAAACATATTTTTTTTTTTTTTTTTTATGTGGTTCATTGGCATTAGTATTGTTGATATAGGACAAGTTATTTTGATATCAAGACTTTGACCTTCAGTCCGTGTTGTTCAACTCGGGCAATCAGATATTTACCATGTTAATTCCATGAGTAATAATATGAACTCGACGCCACAATCGCGTACTTGTTTGTGAAGCCGTGATTACCTCCAAATCCCTTTAGCTTAGACCAAGCGACGTAGTATCATCCGGGTATGTAGACTTGGTCCCTCTGTCATCTGAACTAGTGCACAAGTGTCACGATGGAAATCTTATTCAATATCCAGCAAAATAAGACGTTACACCTTCCATATTTTCGCTACATTTTGTGCAAAGACGTCTGTGCTTTTTCGATATTTTGTCAATATGTATAAATGCACATACACACATGCGCACACACAACCACGCACTGACGAAAACATAGAAAGAACCAATTGCTCATTTGATGTTCATGAAGGTACTATGCAGTTTCAATGATGAACCACCAGTAGTGTCCAGTGTAGAATGTTTTTGCAAACTTCGATTATTCGCAAAAAAAAAAAAAAAAAAAAAATAGAAAAAAAAAAATGGATGGATAGATGGAGTTCCTGCAATCGTTTGTCTAAAATAGCAATGCTGGTGCTTTCAACATAACAATGCGATGACCGTAGCGTTAATTGCGGTGTTGCAGAGTGTGACGACAGTGCACTTGGGTTGTTAAGCCTTGCGGTTGAAGCAAAGACAAAGGCAATATTAGATGCACTCTACTTTAAGGGACAGACAACACATAGTATGTTCTTGATGCAGTATCTAAAATTTAAGTCAAGTTATTCACTTATTTCAGAATGTCCGTAAAATCTTTTGATGATTATTTACCTGATTAAGGATGTTTCGTCAAATGACAGAATTTTTTCTACAGAATACAAACAGGTAATAACTTTAAGGTAAATCCTTTATTTGTTGTAAAGATCAGTCTTTTTGCACAATTACGTCATTGACGATTCCAGAAATTAAATGAATACTTTTGATTGTGCTTCAGATACTTTGCTTCCAGCTGCTGGTGAAGGAAGGAGTTGATTGGGGGACTTGTAGAGGAGGTGTTGTTGTGTGACTATAAGTTGTACCCGATTCATGTGGATATTGTTGATTGTATAGTGACGATGGACTGGCAGCATAAAGGGGAATGTTCGAAATTTTTGTGCATGTAAAATTACATTTAATATCTAAATTGTGGTCTTGAAACGGCTTGTTCCCGTCATTTTCTTTAGTTTTTTTTGCATTTTGATAAATAAGGTCATTTATCATCATCTTGGTCTTTTCCTTCACCTTCTCCCTTTTGCTCCATAATATCAGAAAATTTTTTATGAACCGGTTCCAGTTTAACATTCGTTTTTTGAATAACTCAGTTTCCCTTCTACCACATTCTGATGCCACGGCTAAATATTCATCAGGTAAATCTCCCGTATTTGACATAATTTGGAAGATATCCTTTCTTTACTTTTAATGTTTGGCGTAGGAAAAAAACTCAGACGGCGCCGTAGTCCAAGACGTTAACAAAACTCCATGTATATATATATATATATATATATATATATATATATATATATATATATATATATATATATATATATATATATTTCTTTATCAATGTTTCTTCGAGACTTGATATTGTTTATCATTTTAAAACACCCATGAGATGATTACTTGTCAAAATAGGGCACTAAGTATTGACAAATATTTGAGGAATAATAAAAATAAATGAAAGATTGTGGTAACTGAATGATAAAATCGGCAAAGTAAACAGATACGATAAAGTTAAGCCGCAGAGTCTGAGACCTTATATATGTGTGTGTGCGTGTGTTTGTGTGCATAAATATAAAGGAATGTCTTTGTCGAGACTAGAGCTTCCGAGACCAAAGCTAATTCCAAGTTTCACCACCCTTGTTTATTTGAGTGCTAACATAATCGTACTGAAAGAATCATTGCTTCGTATATTCTTCAGTTTCCACTCTAATGATGCAACAGACACTATTAATATAACGTCGTATGTATTCTCACTACGTGTGTTATTATTGCAGATTTCTTTACTTAAGTATTCAATTTGTTAATTAATTTCAGCAGACGTTACAGATGCACTGCACGAATGTAAGGTCTAAAGTTTTCATACACCTGAGATCCTTCTTCGATTCAAATGTAATATGCAGTCATCTTTTCATGATATTAATGAGCATGAAATTTTGTACACTTGGCAAAATCGTTGTTATTGTAAGCATATAATATTAACACGGTGTGTATTGATGGTGCTAAATATCTTGCTATTGTGTTAAAAAGAAAATAACTTGATGACATATGAAGTGATAATATACGGACCTTCTGTGTTTTGCGTATTCTGTAACATGAAATTAACCTCCGCAAAGTTTATTTGATAGATACTAAACATTTTAAACCTTGTGTAACAGGGAGATATGATAATCATGTGAGAAACATTTCCAGTTGTATTCTACCAAGGACATTCATATCTACTCTTGTACATTTATATATCCTATATATATATATATATATATATCATATATATATATATATATATATATATATATATATATATATATATATATATATATATATACTTCTATTATATTACCTATAAAATGTATATCTCTCAAAGTATTGTTGCGTTTAGTATTCTAGTTATCATGTTTGTGATTGCTAGTGATAATTATTGAAATGTTGTATCTAATGTATGTTAGACTTCACAATAGCGTAACTTAGAATTAATGATTTAGTAAGTTAATTAAAGAGAGAGATTTTATCCAGCCCCTGTGTTCTCAAGCCGTCATCGAGCGATAATTATGAGAATTGACAGAAAGTCACCCAGTCGCATAAGATTTTGACGCATTCAACAGATAAAGGAAGGCACTGCTCATTCGTGTTCATTAAACGTGCCAATCAGATTATTAGCCACGTTCTTGCAGTATTGAACGCGTTAAGACTTTGTCCAAAGCAATTAAATTGCCGTACAATTTACTGCATAACAGCACATGGCGATTCTGTCTTGGGTTCCATTGTCTCGGCCCAAAAATGATTGTCGATAATGACATCATGCATTTTTTGTTTGAGCCACGTAAAACCGGAAGTTCCAATAAGTTGTCTAGGAAGTGACGTCATCTTTCTTTTTTAGACTGTTCTGAGGGTCTTGCTTTTGACTGGAAATGGAAATTCACTTGTAACTTATAAGTAAAGTTTTTTACTGGTCACTCTTTACAGTTTGTTAAATTTCCTATGGAATCACGTATATATGACTGATTGTGATATCTATACAGACATTATAGCAGCGTGTTTATCGGTAACAACACCGATTCTAAAAACGAGTTTTGTGAAAGTTAGTGTTGTGGAAGCGGTTGAAGCTATTGTGAAAGGTGTTTTTTTTTTTTTTGGTAACGACCAGAATTGCAGTTAACAAGTGCTGTAATTAAAATTCAAACCATGAGATGTATTATTTAAAGTTTTTGTTAGACCGGTCAATGAATTATTATTTTTTTTAAAGTGAAGTTATTTTATTTCTTGCACATTTCATTATTGAGCAGTTTTGTGTATCTAATGTCATTTGAATTAATTGTTAAACTTTTGTATTTAGTACTTTTGAGCGTTTTGTGTCTACTTAATTCTGTTTCACATTTTATATTTTAGTCATTTAATTTTTGTTTACTTAAATTTCTTTCAAATCTTAGTTATTTCTTACCAGTTTAAATTTGTTTTGTTTAATTTCATTTCTTGATAAATTATTATTGGTGATTGAATTTTGTTAAAGGATTTATTTAAAGAAATAATTAACTTTTATTTCGTTTTCAAGTAATAGACAATTTTTTCTTCAAAGTAACATTGTGACTTCTACCTATAAATGAAAGTTTTATTTATTGACCACAAGTGGTAGGATTAGCTTTTTGCATAAGGCAGAGAGAGATATATGTTTTGTTTTCTTAGTTTTGCAAAAATGACTCCAGACCAGGGATACATTTAAATTTGTTTAATGGAGTGATGCCCTTTCATTAACTTACTCCTATACGAATTCCTCATAATTGTTTTGATAATCTTAGTCTCATATATTACATAACTGATATACTCTAGTGTATCTAAATGTTGAGACACTACATAATTAATAAGTTTTTTAAGAGATCACTGTTGCCTTTAGAGAACTCAGTCGTATTTTTTTTTTCATGAGAGTTCAAGTACCTGACTGTAGTGAGTTAACTTTGAATTATGATTGCTAAGTGTAATAACCAAGTATTTAGAACACTTGGTGACAAAATATATGCTTATTATACATATATATATAATATATATATATTATATATATATATATATATCTATATATATATATATATATATATCGACAACTACAAATATCCTTTAATATCTAATTCGCTCTACCTCGGAATTAATATATTTTCATATATGTTTAACCGAGGGGGAATTTATTAAGCGATAATAGAATTGGCGATCGGCAGACGCGAACCACCGACCTCTACAATTCCAGGACTGACAGTGAAGCCCCAAAACCACCACGCCACCGCAACAGATATAAGTATATGCCGCCTCCCCACCTCAAATACCTTCTCGCGCAAAGGTATTTTTTGTTTTGGAGACTGCATACACCATCTCGTTCTCAGTTGCGTGGTAGTGCTTTTGCCCGCACGTAGTCATTATATAAGTCTCCAAAACAAAAAATACCTGTGCGCGAGAAGGTATTCGAGGTGGAGGCGGCATATACTTATATCTGTTGCGGTGGCGTGGTGGTTTTGGGGCTTCACTGTCAGTCCTGGAATTGTAGAGGTCGGTGGTTCGCGTCTGCCGATCGCCAATTCTATTATCGCTTAATAAATTCTCGGTTAAACATATATGAAAATATATTAATTCCGAGGTAGAGCGAATTAGATATTAAAGGACATTTGTAGTTCGATATATGTATGAATCACGGTAATGTGATAGACATATATATATATATATATATATATATATATATATATATATATATATATATATATATATATATATATATATATATTATTATATATATATATATATATATATATATATATATATATATATATATATCAGAATACAGGAGCAGCAGTTCTCTGATAATACACGATCGGGAGTTCATGGAATGTCATTCTAATTTCATACATTTATTTCAAGCCGACGTTTCACATGGCTTGATGCATTTTCTAGGCTAAAAAAGCGGTTAAAAACAAATAATTCTTGTATATATAATGTGAAAGGGATATAAAAAAAATTATTTCTCACCTTATTTATATCTAAAACAGGAAAGAAAATACATTTTAACAAGCAAAAATTAACAAATGCAGGGGAAAGACAACTAACAGCAAAGGAGCACAGAACACCTACCCATATTGGTAGCGAAGGCTAAATTCGCGTAAAGAATAACATAAATGAAAAGGACACACGGGTTAGAAAATAAAAACATTAAGCAATAAACAGCTGTGTTGACGATGATTGGTTGTTGAGTGTTGGAATGGGAAGTTTAATCATTATGGATTCCAAAGTAGTTAGTTCCTCTTTATTTCGCACCTTTTCCACAGATTTAAAGTCGCTGGCGCCTATATGTGTTTTACATATTTTAGCATGATTCCTTATGCTGGATTGATCAGGGCTCGATAGTTTGCTTCCAGTTCTGTAGCTGCCCCCCTCATGAGAACAAATTCTAACTTTTAGCAGTCCCCTGGGGCATTCAATATATCTGCCCAGACTACTTCTGGGACAGGTATACTTATAGATCACATGAGATGGGAACAGAGGACCGACTCTATCCTTAGATTGGAATAAGGGTCCAATAGTTCTCCGGGATCAGCTTCAAGTTCAACGCTGGTAATTCCTTATTAAATAAGCTAATACATTTTCTCCTGAATGTGTTATCACGTAGGAAGGTGAATTTTGCATATAGACGTAATTCAGGGACTATATGATCTACAGGCAGTTCATTCAGTAAGATTGAGCATCTTACTGATCGATGTATAGAATATAACAGGTGGGCAACAGTTGTTCCTAAAATTGTTGGTTAGGAACATGATTTCGTCATGAAAGGCGGGCAAATAGAGGTAAGCGTAAAAGCCCTGTGAAGTAGAGTGAATATAGAATCCAGTTTGAAATTGTAGGAACAGGAACTCTAGAAATTGGTACCTAGACCAGTAAAAGTGCTTTTCCTAAAAATGCTAGTATGGAAGCCTATACCATCCCTTGTAATTCGAAGATTCAGGAAAGCAAATGAGTTGTGGGACTTTTTTTTCCAGTGTTTGGGAATTTACATAATCTAAAAATATTATCAGGTATCGTCAATGTAGCGCTTATAGAACAAAAGGTGAAAATTAAGGCGGCAGTTTAATATTTGCTCCTCCAGGGAGTTCATAAAGATATTGGCCCAGGGTACTACCATTATCTTTATGAACTCCCTGGAGGAGCAAATATTAGATGACTGCCCTTTTAATTTCCACCCTTTATTTTATCAGCGCTACATTGACGATACCTTCGTTCTCTTCAGACATGACTATCAGCTACATACTGCATTACCACATGATGATGTTATCAGTCATTTTTGCCTGACATGACAAATATATTGCCTCTGATTTAGAAATATACCATAAAATCCTAACTAAAAATAAAATTAACTTTGTTAAATTCCTGAATGTCCTTTTCAACAATAACTCATAAATTTTAAAATAGAATTTACAAACAAAACTGGTACTCTTGTGTCTGCTAATTATAACTCTGACATTAGTAATTCATATTCCCATTTTTATGAATCTAAACTCTTGCATGATAATTCCGTAAAAGGTAGACTTTGATATAAAATCACACGTAAAAATCCCCAGAAATCCTATGCATATTTCCTCTTTTCAACTGTGCTTGGCCTAGATCATCGTTGTTTTCTTTGCATTTTACATCCCGTAATGTATTCACTCAGTCTTCAACTTTCCATATGATAGGTGCTTTTTTTTAACTCTCCTGTTTTTGTAAATACTTCCTAAGTTTTAACTGTAATTTTAATTCTATTTTTAATTTCTATTGTTTTAAGTAGTTGTTTTCCATGTGCTTTAATTTTTTTATTGTTCTTTTGTAGCCCTGAGGATGTAACATATGTTATGGAACGCGTTGGCGAATAACTGCTATCTTAATTGATAACTGGCTGTCTACTTGTCACCTATCCTTGATGTATACTACGGCCTTCTTCTGCCTACGTACTCTGTGTCTACATAGTGACTTTACTTGGGCTTCGTCCGGCTGGCACCGAGGAGTTTGGTCACTGGTTTTACGTCATGTTGTTCCTCATCCGTGTCCTATGTAGAGGCTTCATACGCTATCATCAACTTATCCATAATCGTTATGGCTCAGATGTCCTTTCCATGTGTAGATCCCTGGAAAAGATAACCAAGAAACTTGAGAAAGCCAAATTAGACCAGGAGTTTCATCAATACAGCAAGCTTAACAAGATCGTCCCGAACTTTGTCAAGTTCAAGCTGTATCGTGCCTCCCTTTACAGGACCGAATTCTATGTTGATGCCACCGACATGTTACTGGACATGGAAATACTTTGTCTTTTATAGATTTCATTATATTTCAAATACTGTTTAACTAAAACATTTATATATATATATATATATATATATATATATATATATATATATATATATATATATATATATATATACATATTATATATATACTATTATATATTACTACTCTCAAAACGCATATATCCCCTCTTAGACTGTATGAAAGGTTATGTATAGAGTTTTGCAACATTTTTCAGATTCCTTAGCTAGTTAGAGTAATAGGATGTCTTAAAATGTATGTTCAGATTCACATAACATAATTTAAAAGTATATAACGTAGAATGTAAATAAAGAGAGAGAGATTATCTTTGTCCATTCGAAGCTAGAGTTGTTTTTCAAAACCTGTCAACACGTTTAATTAGAGAAACCCGAGAGCTCCGTTTACTTTCCTAACCTGCCATCAGATTTTTTTCTTCATCGGGTACGTGTCTTTGTTGAGCTAGTACGTACATGACTGTATACTCGTCTTTGCCGAAACCACGTGTAGATTTCATGATTTTTCTGTAAAGTTATGTCATATTTAGAAGCTTGCATGCCCAAAACGTTTTGAGTCCGTCAATTTTTTGAATTGCCATACAAGGAGGAGAGCAAGAGCGTTTCATTATAGACTTGGGATTCCTGGCATTCAGATCTCTCTCTCTCTCTCTCTCTCTCTCTCTCTCTCTCTCTCTCTCCACAATTGATATTAACGTAACGTAAATTGGTCACTCGTAACTTGTAGATTTCAGATTTCTTATTTCTTAGAGTTTATTTAGTATTAGGTAGTGCTTTTTGTGGAACCTGAACAAACATTTTGTGAAATTGTGAAACAAGCTGCAGCAGAGAAAGAAATTGGTATGCCAAGGTAAAGAGTGTTTTATTTCTATTAGTTGCAACTAATAACTAATGGTTACGATGGTTTAGAGAACTAATAACTAATAGTTACAGTGGTTTGGTAAAAATGCAAACTAATATTTACATTGGCTGAAAAACAATTTACATTTTTACACATTGCAAATTTTTGTGTTTTGTGTTTGTTTCATTTGAAGTGCATTTATTCATTTTCTTATTGAAGTGTGTCTTTTTATTTTATATTCTGTGTGATTAGTGCTTTTTACAATTTTGGTATTTTCCAAATTTTTCTGTGTTTTCATTTGCATTCACAATTGAATTAACTTAGTTATTTTCATCAAATTAATCATTGCACTTTTAATTGAATTTAACACTTGTGAATTAATTTGCATTTACTTAGAATTCTTTTCAAGTTTTATTGTTGTTTAGCACCTGTGAATTAATTTCCAAATTTCAATTATTGCCTAACACTTTTGAATTTTGATTGAATTAATTTTCTTGAATTTTGTGATAAATTCATTTTGATTTAATTTTACTTCATTGATTCAAGAATTAATTAAACTTTGCTTTGTTTTCAAGTACCAGTAATTTTCCCTGATATTGTGAATTTCACTTATAATTTTTGAGTTTGATAATAAACTTTTGTATTTAAAACTTTTATGAGTGATTTAATTTTAACCAGTATATAAATATTAATGTTAGGTAGAAACATAGAGTGGTAATTGATCTATTTTCCTTCAATTTACTTGTATTGACTTTGAACCAGGGAAGTACTTAGACTTCTGAAATCAGGGAAATACTTAGACTTTTAAAGTTGGTGATGGAGTGATGCCCTCTGACTAATTTAATTACTTACAAGATTACCTCACACCTGTTTTGATGAACTTAGCCTGGTTTTCTGCAATCCTGGTAAGTTGTTAAGGGATCACTGTTGCCTTTAGAGTATTCAATCGTTTAGTACCTGTGATGAAGGATCAGGTGTCTGGCTTTTGTGAGGTAACATTAAATGAATGGTAAGTGTAGTAACCAGATACTTGGCACTTCGTCACAATACACACACACACACACACACACACACACACACACACACACATATATATATATATATATATATATATATATATATATATATATTTATATATATAATATATATATATATATATTATTATATATATATATAGATATCTATATAAAAAAAAAAAAAAATGATATATATATATTTATATACATAAGGGCCGGTAGCTGGGGTTTTTGGGATAATTTTCAAGTCCACAGCCGGAAACATCTTTTGAATAGTGGATATGCATGTTCTCCTAAAGGTATCATCATGCAAGAAAGGGAAACTTGCAAACATCTTTAGTCTCGATACAGTAGATACCGGTGTTGAATGCACCATTTTCTCTGACAGCAGTTTGTTTAGAGATCTGAAAAAAAGTCGTGAAGGAAAACAATTATTATTAAAAGCTTTCACGACGAAATATCCTTTCTGGTGAAATATTTTAATAATAATTGTTTTCCTTCACGACTTTTTTTTCAGATCTCTAAACAAACTGCTGTCAGAGAAAATGGTGCATTCAACACCGGTATCTACTGTATCGAGACTAAAGATGTTTGCAAGTTTCCCTTTCTTGCATGATGATACCTTTAGGAGAACATGCATATCCACTATTTAAAAGATGTTTCCGGCTGTGGACTTGAAAATTATCCCCAAAAACCCCTTAACCATTGGATCGCTGTTTAGAGTCAAAGACCGACTCAGTCCTCTGCTTTCATCCAGCGTCGTATATAAATATACTTGCCCGAGATGTGATCACGGGACATACGTGGGATGCACGAGGAGGCTGTTGAAGGTTCGAATTGATTCCCACAGGGGCATAAGCCATAGAACAGGTAGTAGGTTATCAAATCCAGAACAATCCAATATACGGAATCACTCAAAAACATGTAAAACATATATTGACAGCAAGGATTTTTCTATCTTGGGCCAACTGCGGAACAACAACAACCTGACAATTTTAGAATCTATCATTATAAAAAAGGGACTGTACCGTCGTAAATACCCAAAAACGTCCTCTGTAAAATTGTTTATAGCTAGTTTGGGCAGCTGGTCTGCCTCACTGTATTTTTACCTATATTGTGTCAGTTTACTCTTTCTTTTGTAGGTAGGTGTTTCTGGAATTTTAGTGAAGTCCTGTACTTTTAATAGTGTGGACTTTGGAGGTTCCGTGCTGTTCAATTGTAACTTTTAACTTTTAATCTTTTAACTTTTAACTTTTAACTTTTAACTTTTGTAACTTTTAACTTTTAAACTTTTAACTTTTAACTTTTAACTTTTAACTTTTTAAACTTTTTACTTTTTACTGTATTGAGAGCTGTTGACCTATGACAATTTTTAATATAAATTAAATTAGATCAATTATTAATGTTCGTAAACTTATATATATTTTTAGCCTTGAAAATGCGACCTGGAATTCGTCGCGAAACGTCGGCATTAATAAACTGTGAAAGATGAGGATGCCTTTCCCTACTACTTCCTTCGGAATATATTATATATATATATATATATATATATATATATATATATATATATTATATATATATATATATATATATATATATATGGTATGCAAGTATCATATGAGGTGTCATTTGTCGGGGAAGGGTGAGCTGGCCATAATCTTTAACGTAAGGTTCCGCCTCCTAGTTCAAATCTCTCCTTCCTCCTGGTTGAAAAGCTAAGCGAAATTCCACCTTCTTCCTCTCCGCGATAGACTTCAACTTCACGTGGCTTATGGCTTCGAGCTCTTTGGGAGGGGTCGAAGGTGTAATATCTCTCAGCTTTTCAAACCAGGAGAAGGGAGAGATCTAAACAGGGAGAAAAAGGCAGAACCTTAAATTAAAGATTATGTCCAGCTAACCTTTCAAAATTTTACGCCTCTTGAAAAAATTAATTAATATATACTAAATATGTGACGTTTGTTTTGCAGGATAACTGTCTCATTCACGCAGCCAGGATAGTTAGGCGATGGTTTGAGGAGCAACGAAACATTGACCTGCTGGATTGGCCAAGAAAGGGGTTTGATATGAATCCCTTGGAAAATTGCTGGCGGACCATCGTCAACTCTTGGATCCCAGTCCAAGAGCGATCATCAAGGCAGCTCCTCCAGCACACCATGTCCGAATGGGAGATATTCAGGAAAAATCGACACATCGTCTACAATCATGTAGCCTCCATCCCCAGTAGAATATAAGATGTCATCGCCAACGATGGTGGATGGACTAAATACTGATACTGTAACAGAGGGGAGGAAACTTTTTTAGTAGCGGGATGAATTTGTTCAGAAATCTTAATAAAACTAAGATATTGTTGTTGGTTGAAGTGTAATGTGCTTTCATTGAGACTGAACAATAGTTTGTTTTTGATCATATCTTATTATATAACATATTCTATAATAAATGGTTATTTTTCAATCTATTGTGTATCCTTAATAATAGGGTGCTGTAATATTTGTCCCTTAATTACGTATACGTTAAAATGTTACTAATATAGGTTTGGACGTCAAATGATATATATATATATATATATATATATATATATATATATATATATTATATATATATATATCATATATATATATATCATTATTACTTGATACAGTCTTAACGTGGGAATTCACACCTACAGAACGAACACAAACAAAAACGCACATGCTTGCTATCGATAAATGTAGACGTATGCACAAAAATACGGTAATTTGATCCGATGATTGTCGGCTGTGACTAAACAAACGTCCAACCATAAGGAAGAATCGACTCCCATAATAACCCTTATAACAAGTCAAGACCAATGCCCCCATTATACTTAAGAGGGTAATGGCGCTCCTTCTGACACCAGCCACACTCTCAGCTCTATTACACCGTGTCTCCTTTCCGTCTGCCCCCTTTTTGCTGTTGTACTCTCTCTTATAACTGTCTCTTTGTTCCTCCTCCTTCAGTGTCTTCTAGGCCTATGGAGGTTTTTCTTTCCTTAACTTATGTCTTTTTTATTTCTTCATGCTTAATTTGAGTTAAGTAAGGTCCTGAACGATCTGATGCTAGTTGTCTCTGCAATAATAAGAATTTGGAATGCGGCTGTTGATATTACAATTATAATTAAAGAGTAGTAGGTATGCTGTTATTTGATAGATAAGGCTTTTATTGGTAGTTAGCTAAATCCCATTATTACAAGAGAGCTCCACGAAAACTGAGTTAATTCTTCTGTCGGTACAGCAAGTAATAATATTGTTATGACATAAGTTGAACAGACAGGTTTTCTCGCCTCCATGATGATAAAATAAACCTACAGAATAGATTCAGTTATATTATTTTCCTTAAATGAGAAATTAAAGAGAGGGAGCAGAATTTATAAACGTGTGCTTGAAAGGGTGGGAGTGAAGGATGGAGGGAAAAATGTTCGGGGAAGACGTGTGGAGGTGCGGGTTCCATAGTGTGTCTGGATGCACAGTTCCAGTGTTACCAGATCACATCCAGCCCTTGTGGCTGAAATGTGTGTACTTATTCCTGTGGCCGACTGTACATACTGGAAAAATTGCTGAACAATTACGTATCATCAGCTTCTCCTGTTTTCCTTTATTTTGTGGATGTGAGAAAAGCATTTGGCAGTAAACTACTTGAAGCTCTTCCTGAAGCTGCATAAAAGAGGCACACCTCTATATTTAATTGCCATTTTACATTGCTGGTTCTCCAAACAGCAATTCTATGTCAAATGGGGGGTAGCATATTATCGTACACCTTCAGCTCCCTATACGGGGTTCAGTAAGGGGGCATTCTCTCTCCATACCTGTTGAATACGTACACAAACGCCTTGAATATCAAACTGAACTCACTCCAAATCAGATGCACTGTCAATGAAACATCTATAAACAACCTCTGTTATGCCAATGATATGGTTCTGATTTCCCCATCAGTGCAAGGTCTCCAACGACTCATCGACAATTGCCGCCATTATGCAGAGGAATTTGATATACTATACAGCGAAACCAAGACCCAGTGCATGTCGCTGCTCCTGAGATCGCTTAAGCATATTGCAGAACCACAAATTTTTCTCGGAAACCTTAGGCTGGAATTTGTGCACGAATTTCTGCATTTGGGTCACATTATCACCGACGACCTAAAAGATACGGCACACATTGAACAGAGGCAGCGTAAACTATGTGCAACTGACAACATAATTGCAAGGAGGTTTGCCTTCTGTCACCGAAACGTGAAACTGCTGCTCTTCCACTCATATTGCTACAGTATCTATGGATGTTCCCTCTGGACGAACTATACCAGAGAGACCATGAGACGTATCACTGTTGTGCACAATGACATTTTGAGACTCCTCAAAATCACTCCTTGCTACCACTCTTTCACACAGATGTTTACAGAAAACCACCTGGACAATTTAAAAACCATTGTAAGGCGAACAATGTCCAGTCTGATAACCTGAATGAGAAACGGCAGCAATTCGCTAATACAAAGCATCCTAAGGAGTGAAGCAAGAAGATCTAAATTGTGGGAAAGATGGGAAAATGAGGCCTTTGTCCCCTAAAGGACTTTATCTATGTATTGGAAAGATATTATATGCAGATTCTATCATTATTATTATATTTATTGCTGATATTTTACTTTTTTATTATTACTATCAAGTTAAAGTTTTTTCTACATTCAATTTTTGCATCTAGACCTCCAAACCTGACTACTATAACCGCGTAAGGTCTCAGTTGAAATTTAAGTTATATAATCTGTGCACTAACTGTTATAATTCTCAATTTTTTTTTTTTTTGTCTCACCAATATCACTACTGTTATTACCAGGATTTTGATCACTATCTATTATGCTAACTCAGCTATTGTGTGGATAAGTGCCGTTTATTCATTTAATAGATTGTGTGTGTTACTGTCTGTATTTTGTATATTCCATGTATATGGCCCTGAGCTGAAATAAAGGATATTACTGTTATTATTATTATTATTATTTTTTGTCTATCACAGCCCTTCTATTCGAATGGGTGGTATTTATAGTGTGGGGTTCCAGGTTGCATCCTGGCTCCCTAGGAGTCCATCACTTTTCTTACTACATGCGCCGTTTCTAGGATCACACTCTTCTGCATGAGTCCTGGAGCTACTTCAGCCTCTAATTTTTCTAGATTCCTTTTCAGGGATCTTGGGATCGTCCCTAGTGTTCCTATGATTATGGGAACAATTTCCACTGGCGTATCCCATATCCTTCTTATTTCTATTTTCAGGTCTTGATACTTATCCATTTTTTCCCTCTCTTTCTCTTTAACTCTGGTGTCCCATGGTATTGCGACATCAATGAGTGATACTTTCTTCTTGATTTTGTCAATCAATGTCACGTCTGGTCTAATTGCACGTATCCACCCTATCGTGTTCTGATACCATAGTCCAGAGGATCTTTGCCTGATCGTTTTTCTATCACCCTCCTTAAGGTTGGTTGCTCGTACCCAAATTATTACTACAAGGTAGCTTATGTTTCTTGCACAGGCTCCAGTGGAGGGCTTTTGCCACTGAATCATGCCTATTTTTGTACTGGTTCTGTGCAAGTGCCGGACATTTGCTTGCTATGTGATTTATGGTTTCATTTTTCGTATTGCACTTCCTACATATGGGAAAGATGTTATTTCCATCTATCGTTCTTTGAACATATCTGGTTCTTAGGGCCTGATCTTGTGCCGCTGTTATGATTCCTTCAGTTTCCTTCTTGAGCTCTCCCCTCTGTAGCCATTTCCATGTGTCATCGCTGGCTAGTTCTTTAGTCTGTCTCATGTGTTGTCCATGCATTAGTTTGTTGTGCCAGTCCTCTGTTCTGTTTGTCATTTTCCTGTCTCTGTATATTTCTGGGTCTTCTTCTATTTTTATCAGTCCTTCTTCCCATGCAATCTTGAGCCACTCGTCTTCATTGGTTTTCAGATATTGCCCCAGTGCTCTGTTCTCTATGTTGACGCATTCCTCTATACCTAGTAGTTCTCTCCCTCCTTCTTTTCGTGGTATGTATACTCTGTCCGTATTTGCTCTTGGGTGTAGTGCTTTGTGTATTGTCATATGTTTCCTAGTTTTCTGGTCTATGCTGCGGAGTTCTGCCTTCGTCCATTCGACTATTCCTGCGCTGTATCTGATTACTGGCAATGCCCATGTGTTTATGGCTTGTATCCTATTTCCGCCGTTGAGTTTTGACTTGCGTATTGCCTTGAGTCTCTGGATATATTCTTTCCTGATCGTGTCCTTCATCTCTTGGTGCATTATATCCCCTTCTTCCATTATTCCTAGGTATTTGTATCCCGTCTCATCTATGTGTTTGATGTTGCTCCCATCTGGTAGCTTTATCCCTTCAGTCCTTGTTACTTTGCCCTTTGGTATGTTGGCTAGGCACTTTTTCTATTCCAAACTCCATCCTGATGTCCCCAAATACAATCCTTACAGTCTGAATTAGGGTATCTATTTCCTTGATGCTCCTACCATACAGCTTGATGTCGTCTATGAACATCAGATGGTTAATTCAGTTGCCTCTTTTCTTGAGATGGTACCCAGCATCCATCTTCTGCAGTACTTTTGTCAAGGGAATCATGGCTACTACGAAGTAATTATTATTATTATTATTATTATTATTATTATTATTATTATTATTATTATTATTATTATTATTATTATTATTATTATTATTATTATTATTATTATTCAACGGAATGAGGGCACTTTCAATAAATCTTCTGATGAATATTGACAATTTTTAACATTTATTTTATGATCCCTTTCCCAGGCGTGTCGAGCTATAATCTATGATAATGCCCCAATTCACATGCTGAAATGTGCTAATTTTTTGCGCTTATCAATCCAAGCAATCAATTGCATAAACACGAACATCATTGGACAATTATACAGGGTTGTTTTTTTATGATTTTTCTCCCAACTGTGTTAGGTTACTGGTATACAATATTTATTGTTTTTGCGAAATATCTTTATGTGTCTTGGTTGAAAGGGAGTGAAAGTGATTTCTGCAATAACGGCTGTTCAGTTTTCCCTTGGCACAGTGGGCCAGAACAGTAATTTTTTGGACAAAATTATTTTTTGCCTTCACGTCCAAGTATTATTATCATATTCTTTTATAAACGTTTAGAGTATTGCATTTACAAACATATTTAAAACATATGAGTGACATGTCTACCCATTGTTTGTGTACTAGGTTTTAAAGATTTTCAATATAATTAATTTAAATGAACGTAAAGAATACCATTTTGGTTATACTATTGTACTATAGTAATATGAATACAGAAATTAAAGCGTTTAATTCATTAAAAAAATCTAAAATAACAAGGAACTTTAACTCGTATTAAGACTACATGATGCAAACCAAAGAGTGTTTTGGACTATTCAATTTTTGCTTTCTTCAGGTAGTTCAGTTTTTACAGTTCTGTCTACTTTTCTTAGAGAACTTATCAATGGATCAAGATGAACAAAGTAATCTCCTCATTAAATCTTCATTTGTCTTCATTCGTGATGTTTTCACTGGGAAAGATTCCCTAAACTTTTTTAATTCTTTTTTCAATGGTTCTTCTGCCTCCTCAGATAATATGCCAATTGGTAGATTGAAGTTGCATATCACTGAAGCACCATGAATTAATAAGCGATGCAAGCTTTGGGGCATGTAGTACCAGCTATAGTTTTGTACATAACAGTGTCAACGCAAAACCTTTCAAGTTTATATGCATTGATATCAAGACCAGATGACAATGTACATAAAATCACATAAAATTCATAAGCAAAGGACTAATCGAGGCCAGTAATTTCATATGCAATTTCTACATTCTTGAAAAACCTGCGAGCAGCATTTCCATCATTAGATGTAGATAAGCCGTGTTCCAATGCCTCTTGACTTAAAGGGTGGGTTTTCAGTTCTTCAGTGTTATTTAGGATTTAAGGAGAGGCTCCACATACAGAACAACATTGCATCGAATTTGTAACTATTGATAGTGCTGTTGCCACTTTTCCATCAATCATGTTTAACTTACGTTGTGGTGCAGTAATAAATCATCTGATGTTTCAGTAGGTCGTAAGTTTGAAAGACAGTACTGGGTAAACTGTTCTTCATCAACTAACACTTGTCTGATCTCTTTCGAAAACTTAATTAAATCTAATTGGTCAGCAGAAGAGTGGTGATGATGGTTTTGTTTTTCCTGATGACAACCTTGCTTTTAGGTTTCAGTAAAGTTACATTTAGCTCAAGAGGTACCATACTTGTTATAAATAGACTATTTTCTGCCGCAAGATTTCTTTTAACATTAGCCGAGAGGTTTTGCTTGTAAATACTTTGTCCGGATGTTCCATTAAAACCAACTTTACAGTCCAGGTATAACATATTAACTGCTAAGTTTTCAAGCTTTTCAAATTCGGCGATTTTCATAATTTCTTTTAACTGTGTGGTCATATCAAAGCCTGGAAATCTGTTTTTGCATTACAATCTGAAATTCTTCATTCAGAAGCAGGTGTTGGCAAGCACGCTTCTTTTGCTTCCCGAATTAAATTATAGGCTGGATAAAGTTTGTTATTTCTTTCAGTAGCTCCAGAACCTTAGGAGTTGATAGCATCTCTTACTTAGTGAACAATCAAATATTACCTGAGCCAATGTTTCTTCGGGAGAGTATTCATTTTTGTTACCAAAAGTTTTTTTCAATGATATATTTGAAGCTGTTCAGCTAAATTTTTGTACCCTCTTGTTTTTTTTAAATCTTAGATGTAGCATAAAACATTCTTCTCGGCGAAGTAAGAAGTAGCTGTTCTGATTTACGCTTCTTTGTTTTTTCCCTGGAAATCTCAAAGGTCTTAGTAGGACGACCGGGCCTGCATGAACATTTCTTTCTGCTCATATAGGATGTTATTCAACCAATCAGTATATGTCTTTGTAAATTTAATCTTGCTCCTTTGTACAGTTACCCATTTAGGTTTAGAATATTTGAGAAAAGTAACAGATATTAACTCCGAAATTTCACTGCCCTTTGTTACACTGAAAACAACGTCTTTCAATGGTATTTTGGCATCTTGGTCATTAATATTTGTTATATTTTTACTTTTCATGCCTCTGTGAAGTTCTTCAAAAAGATCAAAGTAAGTAATGATCACTGCTGAACCCATTTTGGGATGTCTTAGGTTGCTAAAAAAAAAAAAAAAAAAAAAAAAATAGTCTACAATGTAATAGAAAATAAAACATTCTTTAAAATATCACTCGTACGGCTAAATGAAATAGACTGAAGCGCTTCATCCTCTTATATAAATACTGCTATAACATCACTTTCAAACATAAGGGCCTGAACATTCTTATAGTCTCACTTTTAGTTTCATTTGAAAATTTCATTTATGGATGAGTAACGAAAAGTGAATTTCCAGCACCAGAAAAACACTTCTCTGACTATTCAACTTAACCAGCTGGGATCGATCTCGGAACCACAGGGTTGGCTTACGAGCGCTTTACCATTGACCCACTGATGATCTCTATGGCAATTTAGTAGTTGTAGTAAAAGCAATCAAGATTTCCTTATGCAATGGCTACATGCCTTTCCTTATTTACAAGTTCTACATAGTTTCCTGCCATAAACCAAGCAAATCCTTTGAACAACCATAAAATCCAAAACTTATAGCAATCCAAACCCTTCCAACTTTTTAGGCTGGGATTTGCCACAAACCCTTTGAAAACACCATGTAGTATTAAGATGATGAACTGCTCGTTGGCAATCTAGTCACCTTATGCCGTTTGGTTACTCAGACGAGCCGGTTGAATGGCGTCATGATAAGGGAGGTAGCGCTTCGGTTATTATTGCCCATAAAAGCTCGAAGTGCAAGTTCTAGTATAATAAAATCCATAAGAGATACGAAGCAAATGTAAGCGAAAAAAATTGCCGCATACTTGTTTTTGTTGAATAAAAATATTTGAAGTACTTTTATATATATCAATATAACATAGATTAAATACATGTTATACAAAATATTTGAAATAACACGTAGTAAGCTAGTTGAAACTCTCTTATAAACTAATGAAATACAGACCTAATATCACAAATGCTACATGCAATCAATTCTGATGCAGACTAATCACTAGTATACTGGGAGAGAATGTACTTAGCCGATTGTGTCTAAAAACCATAGCGATAATCTAAACCATACTCCTTCAATAATATATTACACCGTTCCCTTTCTAAAAATTATTCTAATTTACCTTTTTAATATAATTTTGATAAAACTAAACAATAATTTCTTTTGGTTTTTGTCCACCTCCTAGCCCACTGGGGTGATAATGCATCTTCCTTGCTCTACAGAGACCATTTTTATGAAATATTTTGGGAAAAAATTTATGATAACTTGAAACTATAAATTTTAACTGTATGAAAAAAAGGACCACACATCACACATCCGATATGCTCGAAAATTCAGATTAGTTAGTACATTACTATTCACTTTGACATTAAATTAAGAATGAAAATGAATGTAAGATATAGAATATTTGAAGTACTTATTAATTTTGTCTCTGTTCTACATGATCTAAAAACAAATTTATGATCTACTTCATTTTTAACAATGAACTTAATTAATGGAAGAAAGAATACTATTCAAGAGCGAAAAAAGTTTCTTGAAACTTTGTTCATCAGATCTGTACGCAATGAAAATATCGTCTATATATTATACCCATAAAAACGGTCTAAAGATCATCAGGTAATGTTTTTTCACTCATAACCTTTCAAAAATAACTCCATACACGAATTAACTAACATTGGACAAGGGGACGACCTACAAAATCCAATATAGTAGCTTAACTGAGATATTAATAAAATCACAAAATTCATCAATAGGTTGTTTAAGATTAAAAACACCTTCTTCAGCAGTAATGCCAAATAATGCAGGACAATTTGCAGAGGAACATTCGTAAAAAGATAGACAATATCCAAGACACGGTACCAACCCAACCACATCGCCGAGCTTTATCAATACAATCAAGGCTATGTACTAAATGTGAGCCCAATACTTTATTAACCAATCCTAAATTCTTATCCAGTCAAACAGAAAGATCATTAGGGAGTATTACAATTGTCGATGATCGCCTATAAGGAATGCCTCCCTTGTAAACCTTGGGTGGTGCTGAGGCTGGGTCTCTCCTTCCCGATGTGTAGGGCCTCTAAGAGGCGGAGGCGACGGTGGTCTGCCGCCTTATCGATAATACCAATATTGATATTATCGATAAGGCGGCAGACCACCGTTGCCTCCGCCTCTTAGAGGCCCTACACATCGGGAAGGAGAGACCCAGCCTCAACACCACTCAAGAGACTGCACTCCTTCCGACGGTGGCACGTAGGGCGCCGCCCGCCGGCACCATAGAGCCGATCGAACGGACCAATCAGGTGCCCCTGCCCAATACTACGCTCCCAGTCTCCAGCGTCCGCATGCGAAGCGCAGCGCGAGCTTCCACCTCGCAAGACGGCTTGACTCAGGACTTAATCCCCTGTTCAGCCAATGAAAACGCAGCGCCCCATCAGACAGAGCACCTGGGACACAATAAATACCGCCGAACGAACCCATTCCAATCAGTTCACGCTCACCTTTCCTTGAAGATGAACCGATGATACGGTTGGAAACGTTGGAATTCCATTACGCCCTTAGACTAAGATTTGTTAACCACTTTTGTTACCATAACAATAAATTAGTATTTTTAGAAAACATTTCTTTAACCAAGATATGAACATCGGCCAGCTATTAGCAAATATCAGCACTGATGAGAAGAGAATAATAAGAAGAATTGAAAAGACCATATATAAAATCAATTCCACTGATGCTGCCATCATCTTTAACAAAACATGTTTGAGAGAGGGTCTCCTACCTTCATATATTATTATTATTATCATTTTGTTAAAAATGACTGCTGCTTCAGCACTATTAATCTTGTAAAGAGTTTTCTCTATCTTTCTGATGACGGCTTTCTCATTGTTGCTTAGACTGGCGAGCAACGCACCAAAGGGCATGGTAAAATTCGGTTGAGTCATTTGATTTATTATTACTTATACAATTCTCTCTCTCTTTCTCTCTCCAACGTGACGTTTCCTCCTGATCCACAGGACATTATCAAGCGATAACTGGTGAGGGACTGAATTCCAGTGTTGTTGTTTGTTGTTTTTGATTAAGCTGACCTTGTGTCAGCACGGGCTCTTGCTCACAGAGCAGCCCGTAATTATTCCAGTGGCAAGTCCATCTCCTTATATCGTGGTGTTGCGAGCTCTTGAGTACGGTAAGAGCATCTCTCCGGCAGGTTGGGTTTTCATTGGTTCCTGGGAAGGTGACTCATACGGCGGGCGTTTATGAGTCTTGCAGGCCTTCTCAGATGGGGGATATCACCGGGAGCCTCTTGATTGGCTTCTACCTGAGTGACGTCACCCCTGGTATTGTTCTCATGTCCGGTGTTTGCTTTATGCGCGCTGGCACTTTCGTTGGGGGGGAGGGGTGTGGTCCTCCTCACACACGTCGGTATCAGGAACGCTTCTTGGGTGGTATTAAGAGGAGGCTTTTGCTCGAGGATAAGCAGCGCTTCTGGGAGACGCAGACGTCGTGGGTCAGGTGCTCTCCCGATGATCTTAACCCTCTTACGCCGATTGGACGTATTAAACGTCGAGTCAAAATGTCTCCGTATGCGATTGGACGTATCATACGTCGGCTCTAAAAAAAGTTTTTTTTAAAAATTCGCGGAAAAATACTTATAGGCCTACCAGCCGAAAACTTTTGTATCACGCGCCTTGGGGGGATGCTGTGGAGTTCACGGATCAAGGCGTTATTTTGTTTACAATCGCTACGCAGCGCGCAAGCGCGAATTTCTTTCTTATCGCCAACTAAAAAGTATCAGTGGACACATCTCGGAAATTATTTCGTCACTTTGACATAATTATTGCACCATTTTAAATTATCCTTACATGAAGTATTATATATGAAAATGTGCGCCAATTTCATGCAAAATACAACTAAAAAAAAATACTCATGATTGTAGCTTTTTATATCAATTTTGAAATATTTTCATATAAATAACGATAAGTGCAAAAATTTCAACTTCTTTCCGGTCAACTTTGACTCTACAGAAAAGGTCGAGAAACGCAATTGTAAGCTAAAATTTCTTATATTATAGTAATATTCAATCATTTGCCTTCATTTTGCAACAAATTGGACGTCTCTAGCACATATTTCGATTTATGGTGAATTTATGAAAAAACTTTTCCTTATTTCGTTCGCGATAACTCTTCCGATAAATTTTTTCGTGCGATTGTCCTAATGTTTGCACCCTTTTAAATTTGCCGTTACATAAAGTTTTAGTATATATGGAAATGTGCGCAATTTCATGCACAATACAACAAAAAACAACCCATGGTTGTAGCTTTTATCAGTTTTGAAATATTTCATATAATAACGTTAAGTGCAAAAATTTCAACTTTCGGTCAACTTTGACTCTACCGAAATGGTCGAAAAAACGCAATTGTAATGCTAAAACTCTTATATTCTAGTAATATTCAATCATTTACCTTCATTTTGCAACGACTTGGAAGTCTCTAGCACAATATTCGATTTATGGTGAATTTATGAAAAAAAAAAATTACGTTCGCGCGGTAACTCTTCCGAAAAAATCAGAATTTTTTGTGCGATTGTTGAAATGTTTGCACCATTTAAAATTAGCTGTTGCATAAAGTTTTATATATAGAAAATGTGCGCATTTCATGTAGAATACAACTAAAAAAGATTGAAGGTTGTAGCTTTTCTCTTTTTTCGAAATATTTGCATATAAATCACGATAAATAGAAAAAAAACACGTTCGGTCAAATTTGACTCTACCGAAATAGTTGAAAAACGCAATTGTAAGCTAAAACTCTTACGGCCTAGTAATATTCCGTCATTTTTCTTCATTTTGAAACAAATTTGAAGTCTCTAAAACAATATTGTGATTTATGGTAAATTTTTGAAAAATATATTTACCTTCACTCCGCGCGCCGATTCGCGCCGCAAGTCTCCGAAATACGTACATGGCATTATTCTAATATTTGCTCCTTTTCATATTAGCCTTTTTATAGAGTTTCATATATCAAAATGTGCGCAAATTCATGAAAAATACAATAAAAAATAATTGAAGGTTGTAGCTTTTTCCATCTTCGAATATGTGCATATGAAAAAACATATATATTAAAATTTCGACATTCGGTCAATTTAACTCGTCCGAAATGGTCCGAAATCTGCAATTCTAATCTAAAACTCTTACAGTATCGTAATATTCAATCATTTGTCTTAATTTTGAAACAAAACTTGGAAGTCTCTAGAACAATATTGTGATTTACGGTGAATTTTTGAAAAAAATATTTTTTTGCGTCCGCGCGTTACGAATTCGTACATCATTTTGTGATAATATTTTTCCGGTGTTGCTTTTATTGTTTTACAATGTATTATATATCAAAATGATTGCAATTTAGTGTACAATACAACGCCCCAAAAAAAAAGTAATTGGTTAGCTTTGACCGTTTTCTGCACAGCGTGATTTGAATACAATTATGTATGAATTTTTTTTTTTTTGCTACCATATATCGCATTATTTACATATGATAATGATTTATTTTTATTTTTTCATTCTGATGGTTTTGCATTCTAAACTTCAGGCAATGACAAAAAAAGGAGCCAAAAATGAACTCTTAATCTTCAAAAGTACGCGCGCTGTAATTTTTGAAAAAATTATTTTTTCCACTTCCGCGCTCACTCCAAACCAGGCCCGGCATACGGGAGACGTTTTGATTTTTAGGCTCCCCCCCGTCGTAAGAGGGTTAATATTCCTGACGATGTCGTCTCGCGTGATGTTTCTGTGGTGTACTACAAGGGCGTGCTGCCTAATGGCGCCCTCCTGGGAGTGGCAGGAAATCCTTTTTGACAGGCGCATCGTCGTCATGCCGATGTAAATCCCAGGGCATCCTTGGGCGGGGCATACGTATCGGTAGACGACGTTGGACTGCTTTAGGGGGTCTCTTACAGGCGGGGAGGGGTTGTTCTTCATCAGGAGGTCCTTCCTACACCGATTCTTGTAGTAAATAATGAGGGACACTCTCTTTCCTTCCTTCATGGGGCGGACGTGTTCCTCTATTATTTTCTTCATGGCTGCTTTGTATTGGTGGTGCATGAAGGCTTTATAGAAAAGTTTGATAACCTCCGGGGGTGGAATGTTCCTTCTCTCTTCCTCCGTCATGTACCACTTGTCAAGGGAGGCTCGTGTTCCTCGGTTTACGAGTTTATTCGAGTACCCATTGTTAATTAGCATCGGGGATGCTCGGTCGAGTTCGAGGTGTGTGCCCTGCCACATCGAACAGTGCGAGAGGGCCCTCCTGACGAAGGCCCTGATGGTGGTGGTCTTGGACCGCGCAGGACACTCGCTATCGCCATTTAGACAAAGTCCAAGGTTCGTAGCTTTGATGTAAACTGTAGTCGCCAACTTCTGATTCGTCTTCGTGACAAGGACGCCGAGGAAGGGGAGCCGATCGTTGCTGCTGTACTCAACGGTGAAATTGAGTGAGCTGTGCTGCAGGAACTGCTGCCGAAGGGCTTCTACCTCATCCTAGCAGTCGGCTTGCACGAAGATGTCATCGATATAGTGTCCGTATGTGCGTGGACATCTATGTTGCGAGAAGACCCTTTCTTCCACTTCTCCCATGTTGAAGTTAGCGAAGAGGACTCCTAAGGGGGACCCCATCGCTACGCCATCCTTCTGACGGTACATCTGTCCTCGGTGGGTGGTGAAAGGGGCTCTCTTCGTACAGATATCCTGCAGGGTTCTTAAGGAGTCTTCTGGGATGTTAGGGGGTCTCATATCGGGATTCCTATATACCCGCTCCATGATGATCCCTATCGTCTCGTCGACTGGGACGTTGGTGAATAGGGACTCAACGTCTAAGGACTCCATGGTTCCCGAACCGAGGGAGTCGCGGATCTTCTCCAAAAATTCCACCGATGAGGTGAGGCAGTACCTGGAGGGGATATAGGGAGTCAGAATTTTATTAAGGCGTTTGGCCAGAGCGTAAGTCGGGGCAGGCGTTTGGCTGATGATCGGGCGTAGGGGGTTGCCTTCCTTGTGGGTCTTCACGTTCCCGTATAGGTAGCCGAGGCTGTAGTCACCTTGGATGGGCGGGAGGTGTGTGGCATTCGTAGCGGCAGCCCAGACCATTGAGATGCAACGAACGAGATACCGACTGTAACCCCTACTGGTATTTAGGAGTGGACTTGTAAACTGTGAAACTGACCGTCTGCTGAAAATATATGGGTGGCTTACTTAACAAGAACCAGTAATTGCTTGTTACTTTTTGGGTCTACATCCAGTATATGAGATATCAGATGAAACTAATAAATAATATATCTGCAGACTCTCCTGATTATAGAATGACCAGTGACAGAATCCTGGAGGGTGGGTATCATGAAGGATTTTCATCATTTTAATCGTTTCGAATAGACTTGATCTATATGGTTTTTTTTTCTCTCTTTGTTATTGTCAGATTATGCATGTTTTTTTCTGACATACTTTTTTTATTTATTCCCGTAAATAATCCAGTTTCTACTTAGCATTATTCGTCACAGTGACGCCACAAAAAAAATTATTTTTTATTCACCAAGCAAAACTGCCACCACCATAACATAAAGCATTACTACCAATCCAGTCAAGAGCTAGACATCTTAATTCCCTTTCACGATCTCTGCAGTTACGATAGAGAATTCTGTTTAATGGTGAAATTCTTATATATTTGAATGCTCTTCGTTTTGGGCGACAAATCTCAAGAGACCCTCTCAATATTCAATTCATCTTCTCTACCTTTTTTTTGATATGATTGATAAGGTATAATTAATACAAAATCAAATCCCCCTGCTCGCGTACCTTAACAATGTTCGAAACTGTATTTGTCACCTTTTATACGAAACTGGTTACCGCTGCCCAGAATAACTAAATACGTCAATTTGTTTTGATACTTTCGATTCCTTTTCTTGAAGGCCTTGACACCATTTATATTAGCTAGAAGTCCTGTTAGTAGGACGTTTTTCCTTTGATACACATCTAATAGTTTAATTTCCTGTCTGTACCTCCAGCAAACGATGAGTAGTTTTTCAGATCTGAGGGCTGACAAGAAAAGTGCCAACTCAATAGTTTTATTTTACAGAGAACTAAAACTAAAAAAAAAAAAACGACGGAACACTAGGCTATCGGCACCTCGCTTTATCGTTTTGTTTATCACAAGAACAAAAGACAGGAACAGAAGCTAAAGCATTTTCACCCTTTAATTTTTCGGTTAATTTCAGATACCTGTGAGTTCTGAAATGTTTCTAACCGGATGCACCACTACAAGATCCCAATGATTCCATTTACATACGCGTAGCAGATTCAGAACGTGAAACGTTGTGCGATAGATATTTAACCCTTCAGACTCAAACGCAGCATAAATTAATAAATTAATCATCATCCTGTTAATGAATGATATAATAATAATCCGACAATTAACATGCATAATTGTTTAAAACAAATAACACTCGGAAATCCTGGTACTATCCAGTCGGAAAGATGATTTTTAGGGAACCAATAATTTTATTGTATTTACAGTTCCTAATCCCTAATCCCGAAAGGACCAATCCAAAAACGAAGATGTGAAAAAATTTCAAAATTTCAGTAACGATCCCGTTGACGACCGTTCCCAAGAACCTTTTCCCTAGAAACAGATCACACACATATTATACACGAGTGAAAACATTGTCTCTTTCACGAAAAGGCTGACAATTATTTCATATTTTTTGTATCGCAAGCGTTTTGGAGAGGAATTCCCTTGTCTCTCATTGGGGTTCCATCAGCTCCCATTTTTTGATATTTGTGTAAAATTTAGTGTTTTATGAATAGAAATTGGCTGATGAGATGCAATTAGTTCTATCGCTGATGAAAGAAAGATAAAGGGTCGTTTTGAAGTTTCTTAGTCTAAAGTACAAATAATGCAGCTAGAAGTGAAAATATAAAGCCAATATCGGGTAGTCAGGTTAACTATATTTCCAGAGGCCGCTACCGCTTATCTAAAATATCGGTAGTAAATTGAGCAGATTGTTAAACAGGGTATAATGACGTGGGTTTGGGTATGAAATGGAAAAGCAAACTATGCAATAAGGCAATATTCATTAATATAGGATGGGTATTACTACCCACTAACGAATCTGAATACAAACAACCACTAAATACTTGTAAAAAGTTGATAAGGAAAATGCAAATACAAAACAATGAAAATAATTCCTAAACTTGAGGTTACAGTTTATTTATACGCTAAATCAATCATTGATGATAAAAAGAGGATAGGCTGTAACAATCATCTACGAAATATGAACCATCAGGGTCAAAACGAATCCCATCACCTTCCCGACTTCAAGAAAAATAAATCATGCTCCGGAAGGCATCAGTCTATATATCAAAGGACATGAAACAGTTCACCGTAAACGATATCATTCGAGCAAAACCCTTTCTGCAAAGTTCGTCATGAAAGTGAGTGTTGTGAAACAGCTTCTTCCCTCACAGGCACCACCATCTTCTTCATGACCTCATTTCCCTTCCCTTCCGCCTGGGAAGATTGCAGTAGTTTTGTAATGACTGTTTTCGTTCTGGTTTTGAAAAAAGGTTTTCGAAGCGAGGTGTTATGGCCCTTCTCAGGTACAAGTGTCGGTTTCTAAAGAACGTCGGTTTTGTGTAGCATGAACACTTCTTGTTCGGGCATTTCTTTTCCATATTTTGGGAAAACATGGCTATTTGATCGGAGACAGATAAAGGAAGCATATTTTGTGTTGACTGATGTTTATACAGCTGATGAACCTGAAATATGAAAGATCCACATATGCCATACTTAAAAGAATGAACGAGATCATTTCAAGCCAGTGGCGTAACAATCAGATAAGAGATAATAAAGCATGTCAATGTTGATGCCGGTCGGACGCTTTTCCTCTTTGAATTGCAATTGTGACAACAAAATGGAAGTGATAGTAGGCAAGACCTAAATGCCACATGGAAAAGTAGCAACCCAACTTCTCACTCCTTCATTTGAGTGTTATATGAACTATTTACAGATGTGTTATTTCCCCCGCAGGATTTTTATGCATATCTTCAAATGGTTGGATGTTTTTTTGTACTTATTAGTGTATCATATATTTTCATAAGATTTAACCTTTACAAATGCTCTTAGAATTGAGCACAGCCTTAAAAGAGCAGCTATCATTCGCGAATGAATCATGGCTGAGCGATTCTAGTTGAGATAAGAGCCGCTTCATCTACCTCCACACCTGAGGAAAGGTTCTCCTTCAAAGGAGTCCCTTACTCGGTGAATGCGAAGAAGAGTGTCTAGCCTTAATGAGAGTTTTCCAAATATTCCAGACTCATTTGTTTGACTTTGTTCGTCAAAATAACAGTAGAGCCAATATCATCTTCGAAATCAAAGGTCCCGTCTTGTTTTTAAGTGTCTTCTCGTCAATTTACTATTCTCCAACATTGTCTGATATTTTTCCATGTCTATTTTGAACAAATTGTAAAGTTTACTGCTTATAAACGTCTGCTAATTCACTGCCAATAAGAAAAAAGTTTACTAACTGACTACTTACGAGAAAAGGTCTGCTAGCTCACGGACAGCAAAAAAAAAATTGTTCACTCATTACTTATGCAAAAGTCTGCCAACCCGCTGTTAATGATAAAAAAAGGTCTGCCAGCTCAATGGATAAAAAAAAGGGTGGGGGTTGGGGGGGGAGGTCGGCAAGGACCAAAGAACGAAAGAGAAAGAAAGCAAAAAGTTCAGCGCCGAAGGAGACGACAGATAGATGGAAGGTTTTCAGAGGCAAGGAAGGAGGGGCAAGAACAGCATTCGTATGGTTGGTGCTAGAAGGACGGACATTTTCATATGTCCACTAACTAAGTCGAGGATTCCAGACTTCCAGAGAGTGGATGTGTGAAGAGGTGTCCCATGGGGTACTTAAGTCCGCCTGAGATAGAGTCAGGTTCCTTATTTAAATTCAGTGAAATAGCAGTTGCCGAAAAAAAACCAATGAAACGTGCACTATTGAAAGTGCGTCTCAAAATCAGAAAAATTAAATGTTACTGAAATGTTTATGAAAAATACATAGAAATAAAAGGCACCACACGAATCCCCCTAGTTGTGAGAACTGAAGGTAAAGGCGTAAAAGGAGAATTCCACAAGTAAAAACCAGGATATTGAAAGTCATTTTCAAAAATCAGAATAATTCTAAATTCTTAAAGTTATTTTTAATATCACTGGAGCTATTTTTAGTCAGTTCAAAGTGCCAAACCAAACTTCAGTTATACTAAAGAATCAAAGATCCGTTTTGATACAATTGATACTTTTTAACTTGTTATTTTGTGAATTTGCCCCACTCTTCTCTACTCTTCCTTTCTTGTTGGGCGTTAGGATCTCGGGCCATCGTCCTATTTAGTAAAATTAGTCCTTAGTGTATAACCTGTAAAGAAGGAGCGAAGAATTACTACATCACAGTGTAAGCAATTTCAAAAGGCCTCTGCAAAGATGGACAACGGTTAAAAAGTGAAAGTTCTAAGAAATTCGTAATTTAAAAATATTATTATTATTATTGTTATTATTATTATTATTATTATTTTTTTTTTTTTTTGCTTTATCACAGTCCTCCGATTCGACTGGGTGGCATTTATAGTGTGGGGTTCCGGGTTGCATCCTGCCTCCTTAGGATTCCATCACTCTTCTTATTATGTACGCCGTTTCTAGGATCACACTCTTTTGCATGAGTCCTGGAGCTACTTCAGCCTCTAGTTTTCCAGATTCCTTTTCAGGGATCTTGGGATCGTGCCTAGTGCTCCTATGATTATGGGTACAATTTCCACTGGCATATCCCATATCCTTCTTATTTCTATTTTCAGGCCTTGATACTTATCCATTTTTTCCCTTTCTTTCTCTTCAACTCTGGTGTCCTTTGGTATTCCGACATCAATGAGTGATACTTTCTTCTTGATTTTGTCAATCAACGTCACGTCTGGTCTGTTTGCACGTATCACCCTATCTGTTCTGATACCATAGTCCCAGAGGATCTTTGCCTGATCGTTTTCTATCACTCCTTCAGGTTGGTGCTCGTACCACTTATTACTGCAAGGTAGCTGATGTTTCTTGCACAGGCTCCAGTGGAGGGCTTTTGCTACTGAATCATGCCTCTTTTTGTACTGGTTCTGTGCGAGTGCCGGACATTCGCTTGCTATGTGGTTTATGGTTTCATTTTTCGTATTGCACTTCCTACATATGGGAGAGATGTTATTTCCATCTATCGTTCTTTGGATATATCTGGTTCTAAGGGCCTGATCTTGTGCCGCTGTTATCATTCCTTCAGTTTCCTTCTTGAGCTCTCCCCTCTGTAGCCATTGCCATGTGTCATCGCTGGCCAGTTCTTTAGTCTGTCTCATGTATTGTCCATGCATTGGTTTGTTGTGCCATTCCTCTGTTCTGTCTGTCATTCTCCTGTCTCTGTATATTTCTGGGTCTTCGTCTACTTTTATTAGTCCTTCTTCCCATGCACTCTTTAGCCACTCGTCTTCACTGGTTTCCAGATATTGCCCCAGTGCTCAGTTCTCGATGTTGACGCAGTCCTCTAGGCTTAGTAGTCCTCTTCCTCCTTCCTTTTGTGTTATGTATAGTCTGTCCGTATTTGCTCTTGGGTGTAGTGCTTTGTGTATTGTCATATGTTTCCTAGTTTTCTGGTCTATGTTGCGGAGTTCTGCCTTCGTCCATTCCACTATTCCTGCGCTGTATCTGATTACTGGCACTGCCCATGTGTTTATGGCTTTTATCATATTTCCGGCATTGAGTTTTGACTTGAGTATCGCCTTGAGTCTCTGCATATATTCTTTCCTGATCGTGTCCTTCATCTCTTGGTGTTTTATATCCCCTCCTTCCATTATTCCCAGGTATTTGTATCCAGTCTCATCTATGTGTTTGATGTTGCTCCCATCTGGTAGCTTTATCCCTTCAGTCCTTGTTACTTTGCCCTTTTGTATGTTGACTAAGGCGCATTTTTCTATTCCAAACTCCATCCTGATGTCCCCAGATACAATCCTTACAGTCTGATTAGGGTATCAATTTCCTTGATGCTCTTACCATACAGCTTTAATAATTGAAGGTATGAAATTCAAGTAGTATTAAGGAAAAGGCTTTCAAATTCTTAATAAAAAGCAGTAACACTCGTATGGAAGTAAATGGTGCACTGCTTATCACATAAAAGAACAGAATCTACTTAAGATACATAGCATATATAGGCATTATATTCACAAAATAAAATTTTCTACTGTTGTAAAGTAAGAACATGTTTCAATAACAATGAAATTCATTGTTTTCCTGCCTACGAGGAATTTTCCTTAAAAAAAAAAAAAAGACTGCTGATCGACGTTGTGTCTATGTATGCGTACCTAATTTAATTTGATATTAGTAAGTATATTTTGCTGAAAAAATTTTCGCGTTGATCCTCACTATTTTCTTTGTTACCGTGGGAATTCTTCCCTTTCATGGAGAACGTCAGCCTTATTACCTTTGCAAGTATATTTTCCTAGTTATTTTTATTTTATTTTCCCTATTTGCGTAAATCTTTTTGCTTCGTGGATACCAGTAATGATAAGAAAAGTGACGAGACTAAAAAAAAGAGGAAGAAAAAGCAGAAGAAAATATTCAATATATATGTATATGTGTGTGTGTACATATTTTCCTGTGTTTTAGGAAGGATTGTGTAAATAGAAAAATATTACTTCCATAGTTGACAAAAACTTTTGAGGAACATCAAGTGTCACAGCGCCCCCTTCCTCAAGTGGCCAAAAATACACACAGAAGGACGAGCATCATTTATAATTACAGAGGAAAAGGCCTCTATGCACAAAATGAAAGGTTCATCTGAGTATCTCACTCAATTCAGCAAAGGCTTTCAAATCTACATCATCTTCAACTGAGGACCAAAATGAAAAGCTAATTGAGAAATGGAAGTTTTTGATGCCAGAAATTCCTTCAATTTTGTATTCTGTGTTTTCATCAGTGATGGCATTGAAGCCAGACATAATGTTAGCAACCTCATTCTGGAATACTTGGCATGAGTAAGGTAAAATCTTTAGGATAAAACACATTTCATTATATATATATATATATATATATATATATATATATATATTATATATATATATATTATATACATATACATATATTAAAAAAGGTGTGGTAGTGAATTGTTAATCTCAGCCTTTTCCGGTTGGAGACAGGGCGCTTAGTGACAAGCGCTAGGCTCCTTGAAGAGTGCTGAAATAGAACAGACTGGAATGATGACCAATGCGATCTGAGGTCGGCGGCACCTCAGAAATCACATGTTTGGGACATGCGGGCACCCATCGTTGCTAGGCGCTCCGCAAGGCGTGTCTGTGTGTGTGTTCATAGCGTATGATGTACGGGATGATAGATAATGAAAAGAAGAGAGGCCACTCTTTGATTGCTTGTGTCAGTGTGCAGAACACACCTGGAAGAGGTTTGAGAACGCCCATCGAATAAGATGGATTCAGTGGGACTATAAGAGAATGCGTTCTCTAAAACTTCATTGAAAATGCATAGTTAATCAGACACAGTTTGATTTAAGGGGGTATTCACTTAAACAATACAAATTAAAAGATATATTCCACGACAATTGACAGCGGTTGCATGCTTGCTTGCAAGCACTGAAATCGAATGAACAAATTCATTCCATTTCAACATTCAACATCAACAAAAGAAACAATTGCAATTGTATTCATTTTGTTCCATGTTAATGTTAGTTCATTTGGGAAATAAAAATTAAAATTTTGTATCTACGAGGGTTTATTAGCCAAGCCTTCCATTTCAGTTTCAGCCACAGATCGAGGGTAGGCAGTTGCTTATTAACCGTTTCTTTCATTTGTCTAAACGAGTATAATTAGGTTCTAAAAACTCGTTTAAGATATTATATATATATATATATATATATATATATATATATATATATACATATATATATATATATATATATATATATATATATATATATATATATGTATATGTGTGTGTGTGTGTGTGTGTGTGTGTGTGTGTGTGTGAGAGTGTGTGTGTATAAATGTGTGTGTGTGAGCTCTTTGCCCCGATATGAACACAAATCGCGGACAAGCACGCTCCTTCTATATGCACTTTTTATTTTATTTATGTATTCACGTAGCAGATCTGAAGAAATATATTTCTGTTTCCCAATATTTGAAATGTCCTCAGTCCTCTTTGCGGAAGGTCAGTCAATTACCCTAAGCACTTTCCTTGGGTTCTTCAAATCCTGTAAAAGAGAAATTGGCAATGTTCGGTTTCCTTCTCAACTGACGAGCATCGATTTCGCTGATGTTGATAGGAATCGGAAATCGGCTTTCGGGCGCTTCTGCTGCCTGAGTATCGAGGGCGTTATCAATGAGTACGCTCCGTCTCTGCTTGCTGACCTGGTTCCAGTTCATTCTCTTCATTCTTAAATTAAACGGCAATTAGGGAAATCAAAATTATTTCAGCGAAGACGGAAGGGTTTCGTGTCCAAGAGAACTCAGTACCAGGCACACTGAATGTGTCACGTTTGGGAAAGTCTTGGGGATATATCATGTGGCCAGAAAGGCATCCATATGACATTCGCCACATGACATGAGAGAAGACATCTTGTATAGCGAACAAAACTTTATTTCTTACTAGTAAACATTCAATTGAGACAAACTGTAGTGTTGGCCTCTACGTTTTTGCGATCTGATATCCTTGAATATCACAAGCTCTTTGACGTAACATTTAAAGACACTGCGTCTCCATTCACACTCCTTGAGTTAATGTATTGTCTCCGTAAATCACCTTTTCTTAGATTTAACGTATTTTGCGATAGTATAGCCGTAGACGTTCAGTCTGAAAGACCACCTTGGATTTAGTTGCTATTCTTTGTAGGAATTATTGTTAATTTTAAGTTTATTAACAAACATTGGGATTTTCTCCTAAGGAAAGTTGCTAGTTAGTTACGCTAATGAACAATTGGCTTCATCTACATGATTATCCAGTTATTAAGAAGAGCAATAAGAGTAAGAAGGAGCACTATGAGAGCCCATTTATGAAAAGAGCTTCACAACGACAGTGTATATAGTCCATATCTTTCGTAACAGATATGGTTGCAACTGTCATCTCTTCAGTCATATCTTGTAGAATATAATATCAAAGCCTTTACCTCGAAGAATACA
>NC_061092.1:65558834-65562815 GCF_015104395.2 Macrobrachium nipponense
CTGAAGAACATATATAAATCTTAAATAGCTTTATTATCTAGGATAAAACAATACTTATTCTGGTATTCTCGGAAATAAAACCATACGTAGTAAAACAGACAAATTATAAAGGAATGATAGAAAAATACTTTTATTTTTGAGGTTTGGGAAAAGGGTCTCGATAACTCAGATAAAACTTCAAAGTTTTCGATATTCATGTTATTCTCTTAATAACTGAAAGATCAGATTTTATCTTTTATTTGGATTATGCTGCTAATGTAGTAAATGGTTTGGAAATTTATACTCACTATAATCTTTTTATGTATGTTACATATTTCGGCTGTATTTATTGCTGGCTTATGAAAATGGTCAGAAAATGAGTGTAGCGAAACATTGCACTTTTAATGTTACATTTTGCAATGGTGGTGTCAAATGGAAGAAGAATGTCCTTGCGTTAGCAAGTCCGAAGTCACCTTGAATAGAGCTGAGTTAGCTGTTGGAATATTGTGTGTGTGCGGCTGTTTGCGATGGGCGGAAACGGCGAAGGATAGATTTTCTCTTTTGAGACAAGTTGATTCTTGGACCAAGGGGGAAAATATAGAAGGTAGAAAGCCCTGTCAATTGTATATCGAGAGTTATGAAATAAGTAATGGGTGACGTCACGAACTCTTTTTGTGTAATGCAGTCGTTACGTGTCAGTGACGTCTTCTGAAAGAAGTGTGGCATACAAGTGTTTGTTCGTATTTGCTTCATGTTTCACCTCTCCTGAGGGTTTTCCATTTAATTTTTTTGGGCACAATCGATTTACCTTGGAGTGAAAATAGAGGGTGGCCTGAGAGACTACAGTGAAATCTGAGAACAAGGACAATAGAGGTGAGTCATTAAAACTTTCACTAATGATTTCTTTCTCAGTTCTTCGAACTGTTTGAAATGTTGTGTGCAGTTGCAGAGAACCTCTTCCCTCTAGTGTTTAATTCACGAGATCTGTTACAGTTTGTCTGTGTGGTGTCATTTATAAAATGTTTTATCATTTCATTGATTATGATGTATGTTAATGGAAGCCATATTTCTTTGACAAGAACTCCTACATTCTCCGGGTTACTCGGTGGCACAGTATATTTTAGATTCGCATTCGGACGGACATTTCTGTCGCGTGTTTAAAATAAAAAAGAGGGGCAATCAACATTTTAATTAAACTCTGGCTGTTTCATTATCTGCTCAGAACCACTAAGCCTTTATGCTTGTGCATTTTTATTTATTTTATTTGTTCATTTATTGATTGATTGATTTTTTTGGGGGGTGGGGGTTCTTAAATGAATCCTGCGTTTTCATTCAGATCACAACTTATGTTTCGTTTTTTGTATTTACCATTGGTGTTCCCTTTAACATTATTCCATTTGCAGGAGTTTCACTGATTTACTATTCTAAATAAGTCCCCAAGGCTCTTTGGATACGGTCATTTCAGTTCAAATAAATTATCATGCACATATGTCCACTGGTAATTTTTTTTAAATTGTATAGAATTATTATGATAATATTGTCATGGTTTTTTTTTTAGTATATTCTTTGTTTACAGAGCATTTTTACAAAAACTATCCTCGATTTTCATTGTATATAAGAGAGTGGTTTCGCGTCGTTCCTAGCCTCTCCTTCTGAATCTGTAGATGTTCTTGCTTCTTTCGTTCACCTCTCATAAGGTTTGTGGGGTTTTTATGTCTTGACAAACGAGCTAGGCATCTGGCCTCTCCGAAACATGTTCTGGCACAGCCTGCCTCTTGGAAGAATTATTACACAGGTTCTTTTTCCTTCTTCTCTATATCAAAAAGTCTTTGAAGCATTTATCAAATATCTTTTTCTCAGACACTTCGAATTCACCCTTTTGTTTTGAAACTGCAACCTGGGTTCTGTTGGGCTATGTATGTATGTATGTATATGTGTATGCTCAGTATAGACGGCGAAAGTGCTGGACCGAACTGAACTAAAGTCGGGCCTTATATTTAACTGGGTGCCGTTTTGATTCGGATATCCGACCTTCGTAACTTCTTTATTATTATTATTATTATTTTGTTAAAACAATGCCGGTCTATAGTTACCCGCTGTCTGGCTCTATCGGCTACAAACACGCGCACAAACACACGCACACACACACACACACACACACACACACACACACACACACATATATATATATATATATATATATATATATATATATATATATATATATATATATATATATATATATATTACTGTGTAAAAAGTGTAAACTTTTGAAATTCACTGCTTTGTTGGCTGAGTTAGTGGAACCTGCTGCAGCTTCTTAGCAGAACCAACCACACAATAGGGAGCACAACCAGTAACTAATATCGAAGATTTCAGGACCTTCAGAGTTTGGCTAAGATGAAAAATGTCTGATTAGATGCAATTACTTCAGCCATTGGAAATATTAGGTTTCTTCCTGAGAGGTCGTTTGTCCATAATAGCAACAATGCTGTCTTATCCGATATTTAGTTAATTGCCAGTGGAACCGATATCGGGTAATCAGATTTATTACAATTATCAAAACCGATAACGTATCCGATTAGAATTCAGTGAATTGTGATTTAAATTTTACAAAGTTCAGTCTAAGGTAGAATGATCAAATGTAGATTAAACACCAAAATTCCAGAAAATGTAGTTAAAAAACAACACTATAATAAAATAAGTGTCTAAAATCTATCCGTGATTATTATTTTTTATAATTAAAAGTCAAGGTAAAAGATCATACTGTCTAATTATCTCCTATAGATGGATAACAGATTTAGCCAAATATTACACAGACGCAAAACTTTCTGTATATATAACACGGAAATGAAAATCAAGAGGTGTTCTATAACAGGAATTTTCTCTCATTGACTTCCTATCTCTTCTACTTGCGTTTGATAAGACAACAATGGCTCTGAGATGAATATATTCTATTGAAAGAATATGTTACGGTGTTGAGGGTCAAGGAAGTATGGCTAGTTGATAATGTTGATGATACTTTAATTTTTTGTTATAGTAAAAGACAAAGGATATGAAGAAATAAATGTTTATCCTAGAAAGCTGGCATTAAAGATAATTAAAAAAAACAAGGATTTATCTTTTGATTAGAACTCTTTCTCCCAATGAACCAGACACATGACAGAAGGTCACTTTCCCAACAACATTTTACACTTTTCTAAGCTAATGAACATGTTGCGGAACAACTGGGGTTTACATATATATATATATATATATATATATATATATATATATATATATATATATATATATATATATATATCTATATATAATGTGTGTGTGTGTAATTGTAATAATCATCATACTTTCTTTACGGTCTATATTTCTTCAGATTCTTAAGATGTGCTCGATGCTACAAAACCTGACTTCCAAACGGAGTAAATGAAGAAATGTTTACGTCAGTAGCGACATTCGAACCCGAATCCGGAGTATGAGAACGAGGCCATATTACCCACCTCAACACCTTCTCGTGGTCAGGTTGACAAGTTTTGAGTGTCACTTCATAAATATAAATCCATTATACAGCAAAAAAAGAACAAATAATCCTGTAAAGCTTTCGCGTAATATGAAATGGTGTCCATAGCAAGTTAGACGAAAATGAAGACGTGACAAAAAAAAAAAAAATAACCTGAAATTGTTACAGAAGTCTCTTGAAAATAAAGGAATTCTTTGAGTGTGATGCGAGGATTATTCTTCAAGTGAAAAACGTTAAAATGACGTTTCAATGACATTTGATATTCAACAAGAAAAATATATATTTCTTACGCGTCATGAAAACTTATGTGAATAGTTAGATAAGGTTAAAAAGCTTCATCTATGAAAGATGAATAAAAAATGTTAAAAATATTGCTGTGCAACGCGCTGTTGGGAAATTTAAGTTATCTGAGGGGTGAGCAAACTGCGAAAGAGTTTTGTGAAAGAAACAAACAAAACTATGAAACGGAAACTAAATGGAATGAG
>NC_061092.1:65563315-65573315 GCF_015104395.2 Macrobrachium nipponense
CTCATTCCATTTAGTCTCCTTTTCATAGTTTTGCTTGTTTCTTTCATAAAATTCTTTCGCAGCTTTGTCACCCCTTAGATATGTTAAATTTCCCAAAAGCACACGCACAACAATATTTTCAACACATTTTTTTTCTCTTTCATAGATGAAGGTTTTTAACCTTATCTAACTATTCACAAAAGTTTTCATGACGCGTAAGTAATATATATTTTTCTTGTTGAATATGAAATGTCGTTGAAACTTTCATCTTTTTAACACCTTTCATTTGGAGAATAATCCTCGCACCACACTCAAAGAATTCCTTTATTTTCAAGAGGCTTCTGTAACCGTTTCAGTTTATTTTTGTCACGTCTTCAATATCGTCTAACTTACTATGGACACCATTTCCTATTGCGCGAAAGCTGTACAGGATTTTTTTTTTGCCGTATAATCGTTCCATATTTATCATGTTACTCTCAAAACTTGCCAACCTGACCACGAGAAGGTGTTCAGGTGGGTAATATGGCCTCGTTCATATCCTCCGGATCCGGGTTCGAATGTGGCTACTGACGTAGACATATCTTCATAAACTCCCTTTAGATGTCATGTTTTGTAGCATCGAGCACATCTTAAGAATGTGAAGATATCTAGACGTAAAGAAGGTATGCAAATTATCACAATTACACATGCACACACACACACAGACAAATATATATATATATATATATATATATATATATATATATATATATATATATATATATATAGTATATATATATAAACACCGTTGTTCAGCAAGATGTTCATTAGCTTAGCAATGTGTAAAATGTTGTTAGGAAAATGAACTTCTATCATGTGTCTCTGGTCCATTGGGAGAAAGATTCCAAATCAAAGAAAAATCCTTATTTTTGAATTATCCTTAATGCCGGCTTTTAGGACAAACATTTATTTCTTCATATCCTTCGTTTTTTATTTTTTAACCATAAAAATCAAAGTTTCATCAACATTATCAACTAGCCATACTTCTGTGACCCTCAACACCATAACACATTCTTTCAATCTGGTCAAAAAGTATGTTATCTAAATCATAAATAGTAAGATAACATGAGCCACAAATCTCGTTCCCTGAACTGTTCTAAACCAGAAGCATCTCAGAACCACTGTTGTCTAATCAAACGCAAATAGAAGAGATAGGAAGTCAATGAGAGAAAATTCCTGTGTTATAGAACAACTCTTAATTTTCATTTCCTTGTTATATCCACTGGAAGTCTTGCGTCCGTGTAACATTTGGCTAAGTCTTTTATACTTCTATAGCAGATAGAATAATTATTAATCACGGATAGATTTTAGACGCTTATTTTATTAGTGTTGTTTTTTAACTACAGTTTCTGGAATTTTGGAGTCTTATCGACATTTAATCATTCTACCTTAGGCTGAACTTTGTAAAATGTAAATCCCAATTCACTGAATTCTAGTTGGGCAGGATATTTGATTGCTTCTCATTCTAGGTCACCAATATCGGTTTTGATAATTGTAATAAATCTGATTACATAATATCGGTTCCACTGGTAATTAACTAATTATCGGATAAGACACCATTGTTGCTATTATGGACAAACGACCTCTCAGGAAGCAACCTAATACTCCCAATGGCCGGAGTAATTGCATCTGCTCAGACATTTTTCATTTTAGCCAAGCTCTGAAGTTCCTGAAATCTTCGATATTAGTTATTGGTTGTGCTCCCTATTGTGTGGTTGGTTCTGCCAAGAAGCTGCAGCAGGTTCCACTAACTCAGCCAACAATGCAGTGAATTTCAAAAGTTTACACTTTTTACACAGTATATGTATATATATATTATATATATATATATATATATATATATCTATATATATTTATATATATATATATATATATATATAAAATATATATATATATATATATATATATAATATATCTATATATATATATATATATATATATATATATATCTATTAGCCGGTAAAGCCTGACAGAGGGTAACTGTAGACCGGCATTGTTTGAAAAGTGTTACTTTCGTTAATTTTCATCGTACAAAAAAACCAGGAGCATAATTGGAATCATCGTCAAATATTCTATTAAAATAATTATTTCTTTTTTCTTTACGAATAATAATGAGGAAGTTACCAAGGCCGGATATCCGGATCAATACGGCACCCAGTTAAAAACCATCCGCTATTATATTTACATATAAGGTCCGACTCTTGTTCAATTCGGTCCAGCAGTTTCGCCGTCTATACTGAACAGACACATATACATACATACATACATAGCCCCACAGAACCTAGACTGCAGATCCAAAAGAAAAGGGTGAATTCGAATTGTCTGAGACAAAGATATTTGATAAATGCTTCAACGAATTTTTGATATAGAGAAGAAGGAAAAAGAACCTGTGTAATAATTCTTCCTAGAAACAGGCTGTGCCAGAACAGTTTCAGAGAGGTCAGATGCCTAGCCCGTTTTCAAAGGCGTAAGAACCCCACAAACCTTATGAGAGGTGAACGAAAGAAGCAAGAACAGCTACAGACTCAGAAGGAGGCCAGGAACAACACGCAACAGCTCTCTTATATACTATGAAAATCGAGGTTAGTTTTTGTAAAAATGCTCTGTAAACAAAGAATATACAAAAAGAAATCATGAAAATATTATTATAATATTTCTATGCAATTTAACAAAAATTACCAGTGGACATATGTGCAAAATAATTTATTTAAACTGAAATGACCGTATCCAAATTGCCTTGGGGACTTATTTAGAATAGTAAATCAGTGAAACTCCCGCAAATGGAATAATGTTAAAGGGAACACCAATGGTAAATACATAAAACGAAACATAAATTGTGATCTGAATGAAAACGCAGCATTCATTTAAGACTCCCCCAAAAATTATAAATAAATAAATAAATGAACAAATAAAATAAATAAAAATGCACAAGCATAAAGGCTTAGTGGCTCTGAGCAGATCATGAAAAAGCCAGAGTTTAATTAAAATGTTGATTGCACTTCTTTTGTATTCTAAACACGCTACAGAAATGTCCGTCCGAATGCGAATCTAAAATATACTGTGCCACCGAGTAACCCGGAGAATGTAGGAGTTCTTGTCAAAGAAATATGGCTTCCATTAACATACATCATAATTAATGAAATGATAATACATTTTATAAATGACACCACACAGACAAACTGTAATCGATCTCGTGAATTAAACACGAGAGGGAAAAGGTTCTCTGCAACTGCACACAACATCTCAAACAGTTCGAAGAACTGAGAAAGAAATCATTAGTGAAAGTTTTAATGACTCACCTCTATTGTCCTTGTTCTCAGATTCCACTGTAGTCTATCATGCCACCCTCTATTTTCACTCCAAGGTAAATCGATTGTGCCCAAAAAATTCTATGGAAAACCCTCAGGAGAGGTGAAACATGAAGCACATACGAACAAACACTTGTATGCCACACCTCCTTCAGATGACGTCACTGACACGTAACGAGTTCATTACACAGAAAGAGTTCGTGACGTCCACCCATTACTTATTTCATAACTCTCGATATACAAATGACAGGGCTTTCTACCTTCTATAATTTTTCCCTTGATCCAAGAATCAACTTGTCTCAAAAGATAAAATCTATCCTTCGCCGGTTCCGCCCATCGCAAACAGCCGCACACACACAATATTCCATCGGGAAATTTCCACAGCTAACTCAGCTCTATTCAAGGTGACTTCGGACTTGCTAACGCAAGGACATTCTTCTTCCATTTGACACCACCATTGCAAAATGTAACATTAAAAGTGCAATGTTTCGCGACACTCGTTTTCTGACCATTTTCATGAGTATAAATTTCCAAACCATTTACTATATTAGCAGCATAATCCAAATCTATTATATATTTGGCAATGAAAGATAAAATCTGATCTGTCACTTATTAAGAGAATAACATGAATTTCGAAAACTTTGAAGTTTTATCTAAGTTACCGAGACCCTTTTCCCAAACTTTAAAAATAAATGTCTTTTTCTATCATTCCTCTATAATTTGTCTTTTTTACTACGTATGGTTTTATTTCCGAGAATACCAGACTAAGTATTCTTTTATCCTAGCTAAGCTATTTAAGATTTATATATTTTCTTCAGTGAAACGGTGAAGGTTTCCATGTTACTGTTTACTATATATTGGAAATAGGTTCAGTGGCGGCTCGTCAGTAGGCACTGTGGAACTGCAGCACCCCTTATAGATTTAGTAATATATATGCACAAAATTATGAATATAGACATAAATATGAGAAATTAGGTATAGATTTTCAATAATCCTTAAACAATTATTACAATTCTCCTGTTTTTGTAAGTAAAAAGAACATTAAAAAATGAATTTACACAATATGTGGAACTGCTGGTGATCAGCAGTTCTAATTTTGCAAGAAGGGTTATAATGTGGTAGCAAGCGGAGGCGTAAAGGTAAGGGAAGCACTGCCCTTTCGAGCAGGGTTAGTCTAGCTGTTGGAGGGAAAAGGTGTGGTTTGAAATTCGTCAAAGCTTAATCAATATGTATATCAGTGATAGTGATCAAATTAGAGACGATACTGATGATATGTAATGTGATGCAAAATAATCAATTCAGAGAGAGAGAGAGAGAGTTTATGCAGTTAATATCAAGGAATTAATTTTTTTTTAATAAACTGCACCCCCATGAATGATAGCTACGAGCCGTCACTAGTTAGTTTAAAGGATATTTTTTTCTCTCTTGTGCCCCTTACTATCGTATGATAGTACAAGTGTTGTTGTCTATCTTCTACTAGTTCTTTCTCTTTTATTCATCAGTCTAATTTGGCAACTGACTCTGGGAGAAGTGTATTAAAAATACGCATGTATATATGTATATATATATATATATATCATATATATATATATATATATATATATATATATATATATATATATATATATATTTACTATATATATATATATATATATATATATATATAGATATATATATATATATATATATATATATATATAATAATATATGTGTGTGTGTGTGTATGTGTGTGCGTGTGTATGTGTGTGTGTCTGAATGCAGATTTCGTTGAATTCTATGGCTTTTTGACTGTCGATCAACGCCTTATCAATTTAAAAATATTTTCTGAATCTCAGGTCTCACTCTCCCCCAACACCGATTTCTCCAGCTTCCTTCTTTTTGAGTTAGAGAGGGATATTAAGTTTTATACTCATATATTCACGGAAATACTTAGCTTTTGTCAAAAACCATTTTATGAATGAGAAGATAAAAGGCTATCAAATTTATAACCAAAATCCGTGAAGATGACGCAGTCTGAAAAGGATAATTAAACTGTCGACAAACCTTTAACAAAAGGGAATGGTGAAGATATGACACAAAAACTTTCATTATGAAACCTTTACGAGGTGGGAACAATTACGACACACCGCGAAATGAGAACCAGGTCATTTTAAAACTGTCAGCATCATTTCATGAAAATAATATATGACAGACAAACGCTAAAAAAATTTTCATTCCGCAAGTACAGTGCTAAAAAAAATACATTTAGCAAACTCATATGTGTAGGCGGTGATTTGGGGAATCTAGTTTTCTATGACTCCTGCATGACCGAAATTAATTGGTTTGCCGGTGCCATCGGCCTCTTTTGTTACAAGCACTAACGTATGCCGAATATTTTACATAACACATAAAATTTTAATGTACATCTAGATAGATGCTTAATTCAAATCCTAAGTCAAGACTAATAAAGGTTGAAGGTTTCATGTGATTCAACCTGAGTATTCGCGCGATACCACTTATTTTATTTATTTATTATGATTCCCCTCAGCATCATTTCCGCGGTGGAGCGAATATCAAAAGGTATTTGTAGCTTAACGTTTGTTGATAAACAAGAGTTTACCAATATTATATATATATATATATATATATATATATATATATATATATATATATATATATATAAGTGTTCTTGCTTGCAATTTGGTGGCACATTTGCTATTGCTATTGTACATAGTAGAGTCAGTCCTACAAATACCACGGAGCCCACTAGTGCTCTGGTAATCAATATATATATATATATATATGTATATATATATATATATATATATATATATATATATATATATATATATATATATATACACACACACACACACACACACACACACACACATATATATATATATATATATATATATATATATATATATATATATATATATATATATATATTTATAGACGAATACCTTTTACTGTAATACAGCAGTATAGTATGAACACTGAAAATAGTGTTTTATGGGCCTTTTTTATCTCATTCCTTAAAAAATTCTTTCAGGGTTCACAATTTGTTAAAGAAAATAAATTTATAAACAAGGTCCAAAATGGATTTTTGTAGCAATATATATACGCTTAAAAATCACATCATATGCATGTGACTTCAACATATAAATGAATACCACAGGAAAATGATAGGCAGAAATCCATACCAAGCGCGCTTATTGAGGTATTGTGTCGAGACACAATACCTCAAGGTAAGGATTTTTGCCTATCATTTTCTTGTGGTATTCACTTATAAATTAAACACCACCCACACATTGGTAAATAGGGCCCTTAAGTATTCATCTTCTTGGAAAATTTTTCATGATAAGATTTCATTTTTGCTGGTTTTTTTCAAGTCCAACTCTTTTATACTAGACTTAGTTTTAAAAATTGTCAACCAGATACTTGCGAGGTTTTTTCAGCCCTTATCTGCAAATTTTGATGTTCCAAAAAGGTTATTTTATGCACCTGTTCCTCATATTTCTGATCTGAAATTCATATCTAGTATAAAACAAATCATCGAACAAGAAATTCCGTGTCTGAAGGTCAATTTAATATAAAACAATCCATGTACAATAGGTTCCTTTTATAATTTCAAAGATCGCCTTCAGCCCTTCATGAGACCTAACGTCATATACAAATTTACATGCCCTGGATGTCCAGGTTCTTACGTTGGTTCAACTGAAGGTTGATGAGGGTTCGATATTGCAGTCATTTAAAACCAAAATCTGAGTCTAATAATGAACTTATACCGAAAAGCAAAGACAGCTTAACCTTATGCAATAAACATTATACACACACATACATATATAAATAAATAATATGAAAGTTAGAATGTGTTAAAAAGCTTATATATAAAAGAGCAAACAGAAATGCAGTTTAAGTATTGTTTATGAAATTAAGGAAAGATGAAAATACCAAAAAGGATGAAGAAACTGAGAAATAAAATGGTGGATAACAAGAAGCGAAAGCTAAATGAGATAATACCTAACTAAAATGGAAAATAAATAAAATAGGGTTTACAACTTAGAAAATTCAAGAGTTAAAATCCTGTTAAAATTATAGAAGGAAATTAGCGCCGGTTTAAAATTAGCTGTAAAATTCTCGATAAATAAGAAAAAGAATAGAAATAAACATCAGTGCTGCTTCCAGTCTGAGGAATGGCGCAACAGGCAACGTATAATGAAAATAGCAGAAAGAATCTGCCCAAGAGCATAAAGAACCATTTTTGTATTTCATTTGCTAAATAAACCTTATCACAATCTATGACAAGCGCTCTGAATATCACGTTTGAAACCTCCTATTACGTTCTACTCAACTCTTTTTAATATTAAACATATAGAAGAAATGCACAAAATCAAGGAACAGAACAAATAAGAAAAAAAAACTCCTAAGAAAGAAGTGAAATGATTACCCAAACAGCAAATTTGAAGACCCAACACTTTCGAGTTTTCTGTCTTCAGCTGATCAATAATGCTTCATATCGACAGTAAATCAATTGGAATGGTATGATGAGAGGTCCTGGTTAATATTTATTGTCTTTAGCTATCGTGGAACTACATGGTGATTTTCATAATATTCCAAACAGACCAGGTCTATTCTCTATATACCCAAAATATTCTCTATATTGCTATTCCATTTCTATTTTTCCGATAATTTTTTCACAGGCTAAAGAGACAGATGCGCCCATGAATGGCGCAGACAATCTAGTTCACTGTTAATAAGGAGGCCTGTAATTTTCTTTTAATAAGAAATCGACCCTTACGTAGGAGTTACAATCCCCAGGAAATACGTAGGAGGGAAACAAAAACCATATCTAGAAGGAGAATGAATTGAGAAATGAAACAAACAGGATAAGCTCGAGATCATAACTTCTATATTCTAATCGAGACATCTTCCTCCCGACAAGTGTTTGTGTGAGTTGATTGACTAAACTGTCGAAGCAACCTGAGGTCAGGTCACCAGTTGGTCTGGTGTCTGCAGAGGGGAAGAGTATGGGATCAACAGCCTCTTCCCAGCACTCTAGCTAAGGAATGTAGGCCTAATGTTACCGCTTCTCTGAAGAGAAATAACATAAAGTATATTCATAGTAGAATGAGAGAAACAATTGCATAGATATATAATAGACATAATTTCACGGGACACAGTCATGTATTATACACAAGTAAAAGGAACAGGGCTTCTAAAGGCAGACCACTGCAATAGTTCAATGTTATAGCAGCTGATTCAGTAAAATGATGTTCTCGATGACCTCAATAAAAAAAATAAGTTTAATGTTTGAAAATAAAGGGATGAATTCTGGAAAGTTTAAAGATAAAAGCCAATACGAAAAGCACCTGTTGAAAATATGAGTATTGCTTAAGGGCTTTCTCGCCCTAGCATGTGAATAGCCAAATAAATCAACAAAGAAAATAGTATTTGAAGAACATATTTCATCTTTTTGTGAAAAGCAAGAAAGATTTCATTTCATAAACATATTAACTAATCAAATAAGACTCGGAAAACCTCGATAAGGATTCCTTGATATTAGACCGCTCTAATCGAAGAAAAGGGGTGACATAATCACACACCGTAATGAACCGGTTACTTAAAAGTCTATAAACTGAAGAAATTAATCTTATTTTCTTTCTCATTCTTAAGCTCAGATTATTCAAATGGGGGAAAATGATCATACTCATTCTCAAGTAAAGACCCTTTAATTAAAGAATAATTATTCTTGGTTGTCTTGTCATTAAGGAAGATTAATTCAACTAGATTTAATTGAATTTCTTTTGAATTTTATCTTTTTGTTAGGACAAATTTTTTAGTGATTAGAAAAAATCCTAATTCTTGCTTACGCTTTTGCCACAACAATTCCTAATCAAGTATGTATAAGAAACCCAACCAAAATATTTTATTCCTCCTTTACCACACAATAGCGCAATTTAAATGCAGGTCAGAACATAAAACGGATTGCTAAAGGAATTGTAAGAAGAAAATAATTACACACATACAGATATATTATATATATATATATATATATACCATATATATATATATATATATATATATACTATAGATATATCGATATATCTATATATATATCTATCATATATATATATCATATATCTATATAGATATAATCTATATATATATATATATATATATATATATATATATAGCTATATATCTATAGATATAGAATATATATATACTATCCTATATTATAGATATATATATATATAATGACTATATATATTAGATATATATATATATATAAACATATATAGATATATCTTATATATATATATATATATATATATATCTATATAGATAATATATATATAGGATATATATATCTATATATATATATATATATTATATGATATATATCATATATATATACATAAGGGCCGGAGCTGGAGCTCAAAGAAGATATATTCCGAAGGAAGTAGTAGGGAAAGGCATCCTCATCTTTCAACAGTTTATTAATGCCGACGTTTCGCGACGAATTCCAGGTCGCATTTTCAAGGCTAAAAATATATATAAGTTTACGAACATTAATAATTGATCTAATTTAATTTATATTAAAAATGTCATGGCAACAGCTCTCAATACAGTAAAAAGTTAAAAGTTAAAAGTTAAAAGTTAAAAGTTAAAAGTTAAAAGTTAAAAGT
>NC_061092.1:65575815-65579844 GCF_015104395.2 Macrobrachium nipponense
ATTATACTTATGTAAAAGGTTAATGTCTCATGTTTTAATTCAAGTCTTCACAAATATTTCTGAGAAGACTAGGGAAAAAATAAAGCTAAACTATTTAACTGATCCCAAAGCAAAGAAAAATAGATAAAAGACTTCTGCGTGGCTGTGCAATATGGCAAAATAGAATATTGTCAGTCTAACAAAATAATGTTCGGTAATTGCGGGCGTTTGGCGATGTTGTGATTATTGATTCCAAACCCTAAATTTAATGACGAAATTTGCATTGTCTGACTGTAGGAGAGTCAACATTTGTTGCAGTGCTCCTTCAGTGAAGTGCATATAAATGCGAGTGGATGCCAAACCAAAGATTACTGGATTTTCAGTCCGTCAAACTACTTCAGTTTATGAGGCGAAAGCAAAATGATAAAAGCAGCAACAAAGAAAATTGCCACCGAAACCAAACACTTCAAGTTAGTTAAGTCTACTGCAGCATCATTTCTGTAAATATTAGCCAAATAAATGTTTTGCTGGGTGGTAATTTTTTATATGCTCAAGTGAATGGAAAATATAAAAGATCTTGCGACAGAATATTCTTTATTTCACGTATCGAGAAATATTAAATAGTCACCAGAAATTATACCGATTTGGTTCAATGGATATTTTTTCAAATTAATTTCTTAGTTGATTTCTTAAGAAACTTCACAACTTTATTAATTTTATTTTACAATGATATACGTTTAATTGAACTGATTACTTAAAATCATAATTATGAATTTAAGTTAATCAGTTTGACGTCAGCTCAGTATTTACAAAAGTAACCTGTGGATGAACTAAATTTATGAAAGAAAAAGGAAAAATATACCTTCTCTTTGGACAGGCCTTCTATGATTAAGGTGATAGAATAGTGTGTTAGAGGTTGTAAATTTGTTTGGAGAAAAGTATGAAAAAAATTTATTCATAGCAATGGGCAATCCGTTATCTCCATTACTTAATAACTTTTATTTGGTGTTTTTCGAAAGTATGTACTTACCAAGGATACTTCATAAAGGTATCCTGTGGGTTAAGTACGCTGATGATATATTTTGTGCTTGGCCTGTTGACAAAAATGAAGAGAGTTTCCTAATAGCATTAAATACCCTAGTGCCTTCTATCAAATTCACCTTGGAAACTGAAGTAGATATTAGTTGGCGTTTTTTTATGTTTTAATTGGAGGAATGATAGAAAATTTTAGATTTTTGTGTAACAGCAAGTCTACATATGTAGATTCCTTCCTACATACATTTTTATTCTAACCATCATCCGAGAACGAAGATGATGGTATTTTCGTCTTTGTTTTTAAGGGCACTGCGGCTCAGTTGCCCTGACTTCCTCGAAGCTGAGCTTCAGAAGTTCCGAGACATTGCAACACGTCTTAGCTACCCTTGTTATTTTATGAACAGGGCTTTCTGTAAAGCAAGGAAAAACAGTTTATGAAGTTGGCCGTAAGAGTGATTTTAATATGAACAACCTTCTTGTTTATGGCCATCCCTGGGCTGTTGAGACCATTTAATGTTAATGTTATTTTTAAGAATTATGTACTGAAGAACTTGTTAAACTGGAATTCCCCTCTACAAAAGAGTGGCTGCATATATGAGAGCACTTGCAATCAGTGTAATAATATGTATGTGGGACAAAGTAGAAAGGATCTCGAAACAAGATTTAAGCAACATAAAGATAATGTCAGAACGGGGAATAATGCAAACAGATTGTTTCAGCATATGAATGAGGACAACCACACCATGAATTGGAAAGAAGCGTAAAAGATCATTTTTTTGTAAAAACATCACAAAACGAAAAATTGTTGAGTCATGTATAATAAAAAAAAAAATCATGTAGATTTGATCAACTACTTGTAAACAACATTTTTAGACAATTAGTATCCATGTAGTACGATAGTTTTTATGGTTATGTATTGCTGCCACAGAGCAATGTGTGTGTGTGTGTGTGTGTGTGATATTCGCCTTTTGCATGAGGTTGTCCAAAAGGTATGACTTTCTAATTACTCATCAACTCCTTAAGTGAGAGGTTTCAAGCACAACGCCTTTTTCTTTACTCAACAGACCCTTGTACACAGTTACATCCTCAGACCCAGAAACCGTGACCTGAGCGCTGCACCACTCGGCTAAAACGCCCACTTTGACTGTTTAAATTAAGTAACTTTGATGACTGTCATAATCAACGAGAGGAAAGGATATCATTTCGTGATGCGCTCTTTCACAACATTATTTTTCCCTCATTCTCATCAAACATTAAAAGCAAATTATTGCCAGACTTTCGGGTAATGTAATTCACGAGTTGGATTTTGTTTAATTAATTTTCTCTTGGTAATATGCAGTTATGTTTGAAATTATACAAAAGGCAACTCAGTTTACAAAAACACATCAATAAGTGACAAGTGTCAAGCGTCAGTCTTAATATTCTGTTACTGAAAAATAAAATTAATATTTATGGAAATAATAATAATATTCATTAGAACATTATCTAATTAGTAGTAACGATATGCTCTTTAATAGAAAGATATATAACGATACTGGTGACGATGGGATAGCAAATCCATAAGTAAATTAAAATATTGATAATGATATAAGTGAAATTACCCATCAATGAAACAAAAGACCATATAAAGATATTTTAACCAGAAAACCCCGATGTCATGGTAATTGCTGTATAGCAAAGAAATATAAAGGAAAGGAAAACGCATCTTCGAGAAGTTCTGCAGCAAGGAGGCATTCGCGCATCTTGTTGAGGTGCCTGTTCTCATGATGGTTATAGAATCAGCAGGAGTGTTGTGGAACTTGACAGGCGCCGACGTGACGTGAGGAACGCCGCGATTTCTGATGTAATGCTTCGTAGAGAATCTACTAAATCGTTCCCGTAATCTCAGGAGTCTGTGACGTTCGCCAGTAGGCCCCGCCCCCAGGTCACCGTATAAATACGACTGACGAGGTAAGAGTGAGAGATCATCAGTAAGAGCCACTGATCAGATTATCAGTGAGAGCTCAGCAGCAGAGATCAGAGATCATCCGAGAGAGATAAAGGTTCTCTTACAACCCGTCGTGCGTGCTTAGAGATCGTGCGTCGTCGGAGTTCTTGTCAGGCGTAGCGTTGTCGCAGGATGAAAATTAAATCGCAGCGATGGCAAGTTGCAAGTACTTATTGAGTAGGTGTGTCGTGCTCTAAACGTGGGGCCCGCAAGTGGTCTGTACGCTTTTTTGGAAGTAGGAAGAAGTAAAGAGCACGTACGATCTGTACTTGTGTAGCACACAGTGAGTGAGATAATCGCACGCCTATTGCAAGCAAAGCGTGCATTTTCAGAATCCGTACTTACGAAGTAAGAGAAACATAAGAAAAAACGTAATGAGCACGAAAGTGTTAAGCACGACAATCGACTTCTACAGCTGCTAATCCTGAGAGCAAACTGTTAGAATCAGCCTTGATAAGGGCGAGTCACCTTTTAGCACGTACTTTTGACCCACTTTTATCGTGCTGGTCACACACTTTTATCGTGCTGGTCACGTGCGTCGTCTTAATGTGACGCACTTCACAAGTACTGTGATAGTACTACTCCCACGCACTTTGGAAGTAAGATAAATGCACGGAGGAAGTGCGCTCACTCCCCTTTTTGTTTAATCGTTCATTGAAAGCAAGGTAAACGTACGAGGCTCTTGCATGGTAAGTACGTCTTCATGGTGAAATACCCCGGAATTTCTTCATGCTTTTCCTGCGTGCACGCACGCCTAGCGCACTTACTGAGTACTTTTGTCTTGCGTGCTACGAGCGTGCTCCAGGCGTTCTAAATGTCGCAGACAGGTCGTAGCGAAAAACTAGCCGGCCAGTTTTCGGGCTGCGGGCTTTGCGTCGTGTTTGCGTCCACCAAAAAAAGTACGTTCCACGTGCGTGTATCTTACTACTTGGCCAAATTTTGCACGCAAACCACTCGTAGAAGCACGTACGACCGGTTGTAAGAGTAGCTTAAACAATCAGGAAGCTGTAATCTTGCGTTATTGAGAT
>NC_061092.1:65580344-65587844 GCF_015104395.2 Macrobrachium nipponense
CACAATCTAGATACATAACATGATAAAAAGTTATAAATTGGCCATATCCAAAACAATTGAAGAAGTATAAAAGTAGTATTCATAATGATGGTAGTAACAGTAATAATATTGAGAATAGTTGTTATAAACGTTAGAAATGATGATAATTAGTGAACAGATTCCATATAATTAAATTCCAGCTATGGACGTTTGGTTGTTACAGTAGTCAGGTCCTGAAGGCTAAATAAAAATATTGACAGTAGCAAAACTCTATACTGATAAATTCTCAGTAATAATGAACAAAAGAAAATACCAGTATTAAAAAAAAATAATCATAGAAATAAAGTAATAATAACAGGTTCTGCAGATGGCACTTTGCAAATACAAAGATTAAGTCATTTAGGGAACAAACGCCTCATTTTCTTTCCCATCTCTCACAATTTAGATCTTATTCCTGCCTCACTCCTGAGGATGCTTTGTATGGAGCGAATTGCTGCGGTTTTTCACTCTGGGTGATCAGACTGGACATTATTCGCCTTACAAAGATTTTTAAGTTGTCCAGGAGGTAGCAAGAACTGTTTGTGAGGCTTCTCAGAATGTCTTTTTGTTCAACAGTAATACATCTCATGGTCTCTCGTGTATAGTTTGTCCAAAGGGTCACCCATATATATTGCAGCAGTACGAGCGGAAAAACAGTAGTTTCGTGTCTCGGTGACAAAAGGCACACCTCCTTCCAATCATGTTGCCAGTAGCACATAGTTTAAGACACCTCTGTTTTATGTCTGCCGTATCTTTTAGGTCGTCCGGGAAAATGTGACCCAAGTACGGAAATTCGTGCACGAACTCCAGCCGATGATTTCAGGGGAAAATTTTTGGATCTGCAATATGCTTAAGCGATCTCGGGAGCAGCGACATGCATTGGGTTTTGCATTCGTTGTATAGGATATCAAATTCCTCTGCATATTGGCGGCAAGTGTCGATGACTCGTTGGAGACCTTGCACTGATGGGGAATCAGAACCGTATCGTCGACTAACAGAGTTTGTTTATTGTTGTTTCGATGACGGTGCATCGACTGGGAGTGAATTCAGCTTGACTTTCAGGGCACCTGTATACGTATTAAACAGATATGGAGAGAGAATGCCCCCTTGCCGAAGCCCCTTTTAAGGAGCCGAAGGTGTACGACAATGCGTTACCCCAGTTGACACAGTATTGGAGTGTTGAGAGCCAGCAATATACAATGCCAGTTAGTATAGAGGTGTGGATCTTTTTCGCAGCTTCGGGAGGAGATTCAGGTAGTAATAGCTTAGCAATTCTTTCGGGATGTAGATGCAGGTGTCGGTTGAGTGGTTTGCTTTGAATCCGAACTGGTTGTCAGTGGTGTGTAGAAAAGGGAGAAGTCTGTTGACCTTCGGTGGATTGCCTGCCGTCAGAAAGGTCACGAGAATTCTTAACCGGAGGTTAGGATTGGAGAGAGAGAGAGAGAGAGAGAGAGAGAGAGAGAGAGAGAGAGAGAGAGAGAAATCCAGTAGCTAGAATGTACACTAATAGGGCTACAGAGAATAATGAACATGATTATTCACGAGACAGACGAACACTTAAAGGATGATAGCCGACTTCCAAAGAAGCTTTATGGAGTGGTGATGATTCCGATGAGTTAAATTTGCTTTGAGAAAAGGAGCTCGGATGAATTACTCTTTCCGGTCTGCTTTCATATTCGGCTTTCATCTTTCTCAGACATTGTCTGATGTTCTCTTTTATTTAAAGTTCTTTCCTGTTCATACCAGCCGCCAAAGATTTTGATTATTCATACGTCATTGCATTAAATAATTACGAATTTTAGCAAATGTTTAAGCAGATGTGGAAATAACATAGACACGAAGAAGGTTTTCCTCTTTCTGCGCGTGTTTGTTTTTGGAGTCTCCGAATACCACATTTGATTCTTCTCACGAAGAGCAATAAATAACAAAGTTCCTCTTCGTATTTCATTTAAACACAAGCGAACATCTTCTCCTGCTATTGCATTATTGCCGAAGTTACATTTTTTCTTTGTAATAGTTTCATGACTCTCATTTCCTGTTTTCTGATTGTGCTCTCTTAAAAACTACGGTGTTCTTTTTTCTTTAATGCTTAGTAGGCCCTTACGTAGGGTAAAAATAGGCCGCCACCCACTCCCACCCCCTAACAAGATTTAATAAGCAAAGCATTTTTATATACTATAAAGCACACACACACACACACAAAACTGGCACTGATTTTTCGTTGTCAAGTGGCCGCAAGAAAACATACGTGCATCACAATTTTTTTTTTTTTTAATCATCAGCATTGGTAACCATGTTTATGCTATAACATCGTCCCTTCCAAAGGAAATAGAGGGTAAATATGACATCTAGGCAGTTCTGTTAATGGAAAATCTTTTAGCCATAAAATTATTCTATCCATCAGCTGAGTTATTCCTTGCTTTATCGTTATTATTTTAATACAGTAATTGTTAGAAAAGCATAATTTCAAACAAAATCATGCATGAATGAATCTCTCTCTCTCTCTACTCTCTCTCTCTCTCTCTCTCTCTCTATCTCTCTCTATTTGATAATGACCGCTACCACTCGAGTGACCTCAAGGCGCTTGATTCGGTTGATTCTCTTTCGCTCTGGAATCCGACCCCTGACCTCTCGGTTGTCAGAGGACGTCAGTCAGAGGGATAAAGGGACAGGCAGTCAGGAAAAGAGGCAGCTGGTGAAAATGCTGCTTTTTTTTTTGCAGAAGTATTTACTACTAATCGCTGATGAAGTGGTTACTCTTGATATGACTGGGGTAATTAAGTAACGCGAAGTTACGACAATATTTTAAAACTTCCTAAGTAAAAAAAAAACTAGACTTTACATGGGACTGAGAATATTTAGCTATGACTATCGGGCTAAATAGATAGTTAAGACTACTATAAAAATCTTTTTTTCATTATAAAACACACACACACACACAACACACACACACAAACGAACATTTCTCATTTCCATAATGACTCGTGAATTGCACTCAGAACATAAAATCTGCTTGTTAGCAGGAGTTTAGAGTCTATGTATTTATTTTGTATTAGAAAATATTTCGAAAAGAAACTACATAAACAAATTCGGAAACCGAATAATAGATCACTAGTACCTCTATAATCCAGCTTTTGCTTAAATGAATTACGAACAAACTATTCGCCCTCAATGGCGGTATTTGTATTTTCAAGTTACATCAATCGGAACCATTTGTTGAATTGACTGGTCTGCAACAGAGGTTCAAGAACGGATGACGATGGCATACTGTCACTGTAGCTTTAATTGATTTACTCCCAAGTCAGGGACAGGTTTAGGAAGCAGGATTTCGGGTGGAACACTCCATAAATAAAAGTTTGGCTCAAAATATTATGCGAAATATTATGATACATGAATTTAACTCGTCATGCGAAATAAAAAAAAAAAAGTCTTACTAATAATCAAACAAAGTCGCTGTAATTAAATAGGCTAACACTGAACAAATGACGATTCTAGTAAAAGATATTTTCCCGTCTTTCTCTTTGCTGCAGTCAAATATCAGCTTTTATCATTGACAGGTATTGTAAGGTAGTGCTATTTCCGAGAGCCTCTTACTATTATCATCATCATCAGCAACGCAAAGCGCAAAAACATCCACACAAACATAACGTTTAGAAACAGTTTAACGATAATCCACGTCCTATTGAGACGATATATAGCTCTAATAAAATGAACAGTTTTCAGAAATTTGACTTATAATTTTTTGGAACTACACTGAATCCATTCACTGCTGGATAAACTGTGCGTGATATAATGAACGGAAGAATCTAAACGTAATGAACAATTAACATTTAAGAAGTCAGTAAATGAACAGGACGCAGCAACACTAAACAATTGTGTAATACATCTGGCAGAACCTTTATTGTTTCTAAGAAATACGTATAAATGGCTAGTTTTTACCAAAAAGATGTGATAGAACAAATGAATTAAAGAAAGATGCCTCCGATGGCACCAAATTCTTAGTACTGCAGCACATATATTTTTCAACTCGGTCTTTCAGCCTGGTTATAACTGACATTAGATTTTTTAAAATAGAATAAAAGCCTATTAAGCAGAACTCTCCATTTCTAAGACGCAAGTAAATCTGTACTGACGAGTCCTCTGATGGTTTAAACCAACCAGTGATTCCCAACCTTCCCTGGCTCGAGTCACCCCTGCCAGGCCTCCCAGGAGCCCCAACCGGCTACCCGATTAGGAAACCGTTGCCCGAACTCTGTAGTAGATAGAGTGTCACTGTGACGAAACTTGTACCTGGATAAATTGGAAATTAAGAATATACTCTCATAACTATGATGTACTTTTATTCAATATAAAGACAATAAAAATGTTTATACATGATATTGAGTTCATTAATGCAACCGAAGCAAGCAAACATAGCACAGTGAGCAAAGCAGTAAAAGAAGGTGCCTCATGAAAAAGGCAAAAGAAAACTCACTTTTCTGTTTGTTATAAACACGTTTATTTCACGCTCAAATGAAATCGTAGATATTTCAAATATCTACGAGCTTTGTATTCAAAATCATTTTCTCCCGTCCTTTTTAACGAAACAATACATTATTTCGCAGATTCATCGATAAAGGACTTGTGAAGAAATATAAATCACACACACAAAGGATCACAAACAGGACCTTTTATAAACCACCTTCCGACTTCTCCGGCAAAGGAAATTGAAATGGCCACACCTCGAAGCTTCCACTGTTCTAACCTAATGTCCTCGGTTTAAACTGCGCCAAAACTTAGATGTCAGAATAAAATGTGGTGACGGGTGCAAGGACACCGAGGTGTGCATCCCCCTGATACTATGGATAAGAAAGAGAATCAATGATACCAAAAAGATTCGTAATTTTTTAATCATTGATTTTTCCACCAAATATTGCCTTACCCTCAGCCAGACACACGGCACACTTTTGGCATCTGTTCAACTGTTATTATTAGCAAGGAGGAAAGTTTTCATGAGTGTCGGTATCCATTTTGAAGTTTGCTTTCCTCCATAACACACAATTGCCGAATAAGTCTTGTAAAATCATCACCCCTTGAAACTAAACGCACAAAGTGGATGAGCCTTTTTTTACGATTTTATTCTTATATATTGTTTATTGCCAAAATATTTTTCTAATCCTGATGTTCTCTGAGGGATTAAGGAAGGGGAGAATATTGGGTGTAATAATGGCCATCATAAAGAGAGGCATAATAAACATAGTAATCACTTGAAGGTAGGTGTTACAGACCGAGATCCGCTCAGGTTCTTTATTATAATAAACAAAAAAGATTCAACACCAACAATTGAAACTCTGGATACGAATATAGAAAGAAACTCAAACAGAAAAGAAATTTATTTACAAGGTTATTCACAAATATAAATGCAGAATGGTTTCCCCTGTTCACATAACAAAATTAACTCTGAAAATATGTAAAAAGGGGGAAACAGTGTGGTAATGAAATACTTGCTGCCCATATTTAGAGCTGTGGAGAACAATGCTGGAAGCGATGCCTTCACAAAAGGAGACAGTAGAAACTCCAGACGGCTTCTTATCTTCGTACTGCAGGAAGGAATGCCTTAGTCTTGAAACTTGAAGGGCGGGTTACTCCTCAAAACCACTTGTAGGACGTTTCTTCTCTGAAAGGGTTGCTCAACGTCGGGATCTCGCCCTCTCTCTCCGACTACGGACGACTTTACTTATTTCAGTTCCCACTCTCTCACGTGCATCCTCTTCCTCTCTTATCCTTCGTCTCTTCCTTCTCTTATCTCTGTTGATCTAATTTCTACTTCCTCAGGGTCATATATATATGTGTCGATCTCGGGGTGGGGCTGAAAAGGGCGGAGCTTAACCAGGGAACGTCATCAACTCTCGACAGGAACTTTTTAGAAGGATCTGGACGAAATGTTACATCAAAATACGACGGCCGCATGCTGGAATTCCACAACACACCTGAATATTCTCGAACAATCAATGAACAGATGCCTCCAACACGTGTGGGAATGGCTCCTTGCTGCAGACCTACTCGAAGAACATCATACATAATCCTTTCCTTTAATATATGTTTTTTTTTCGCTATACAGCGATTACCATGACAGAAGGATATGAATATTTCTATGTGGATTGGCCTCCTTTGTAACCCTTGAGAGAGAGAGATATATATATATATTATATATATATAATATATATATATATATATATATATATATATATATATATATATATATATATATATATTATATATATATATATATATATATATATATATATATATATATATATATATATATATATATATATATATATACATAAATACGTATATATATATATATATATATATATATATATAATATATATATATATATATATATATATATATATATATATATATATATATATATATATATATATATATGCGTGTGTGTGTATATATATATATATTATATATATATATATATATATATATATATATATATATATATATATATATATATATATATATAAATATATATATATATATATATATATATATATATATATCATATATATATATATAGTATATATATATATACATATATATATATATATATATATATATATATATATATATATATATATATATATATATATATATATATATATAGTATATATATATATGTATATGTATATATATATATATATATATATATCTATATATATATATATATATATATTATCTATATATATATATATATAAATAACGTGATGCTATGTATAAATAAAGGTTTTGCCATGAAGGAAAATGAAAGGCCAGAGAGCCAAGAACTTTCGGTCTAGCACGACCCTTTACTTAGGCACAACTGATCATACAGAGCAAAAACATAGTAAAAGTAGGCGTAATGTCCAAACTGACATTAGCAATAAGGTCGATTTCACTCTACAGAAACGAGCAAACGCTTGAGGGCAAGGTTAGCGATTTTTTAGGCAGCCACACCTTGGAGGAGCATTCACATGGTCAACAGATGATTCATCTACAAAAAATTACATTCTGAAAAAAAAACAAGGAGGCATATACGACTTACTACCATGATATTTATAAAAATGTTCCCAAAAAATGAGAGAAAAGACGAAAATAAAATATAAATATACGAGCAAGAGAGAGAGAGAGAGAGAGAGAGAGAGAGAGAGATAATATCTATATACATGTAGGACTAATTAATTAGTAGTTCATTTATTTTAAGGTCATTCATAAACATTTTACAAATATGGTGGGTCCAAATGGTGCATTCCCAGACTAAGATTTAGGTTGTTTTTATTAGTGATTTGTATAATTGCTGATTCTAGTAAATTTCTTGAAACATAATCATTAGACCTAGCAATTACAGGTCATCAACTCATTCCCATTTTATTATAAGTTACTATACAAACTCTGAATAAGAATAGAGAGTAATTTTTATACAATTTTTGGTAGTTAAAACTGATAGTG
>NC_061092.1:65590344-65605344 GCF_015104395.2 Macrobrachium nipponense
CTTCAATGGAGTGTCTGGGGGTTTGTAGATCATTTACGAAGTCGGTATTATCTTGTTGGTTATTACGACGATGTGTTAAACTCATGGTGAGGAGGTTCTTGTAGAAAACACGAAATATAAAACTATATGTATTCTTCTGAAGTTTTACATGCTGAAGATCAGATATGATTGTACAAGTCTTCTAATAACGATAGCTTGATCGCTTCTGCCAATGATGATGGCTAATCCTATTCCTCTACATGATAAAGCTTAGGTAAAGAGGTACAGGTCTTCTAATGACGATAGCTAACTCTGTTCTGCTTGTCTACCATCTCTGTTACAAGTTATGAAGGAACAGACAGTAGTTCGAACATATGAACATACATACAAATGACATAGTTTCATACGAACACACAATCAAAATGAGACACGCTACAGATCACGTAGGCCGTTTGAATTATAGGTCGGGGTAGTTGTCTCAAGCAGGGAGCTTGGACTAATGTTTATAAACAATTGAATGACTACAGGTGACGGCATGTTATCTTAGCGTCTCTAGTCTGATCACATTCCTGCAAGCAATCTGGTTGACCTCTATAGTTTTAGACTTTTATATATATGGACTAACATTCCATATTTTTATTATGTAAACACTTACATTAATATTAGGGCTTGTGCCTTGTATGATAAGGCGCCCTATGAGGTAATGTTAGACTAGCGATAATCTTACGCTAAGTCGGTTGGTATTGCACTTCCATCTTCAATGGAGTGTCTGGGGGTTTGTAGATCATTTACGAAGTCGGTATTATCTTGTTGGTTATTACGACGATGTGTTAAACTCATGGTGAGGAGGTTCTTGTAGAAAACACGAAATATAAAACTATATGTATTCTTCTGAAGTTTTACATGCTGAAGATCAGATATGATTGTACAAGTCTTCTAATAACGATAGCTTGATCGCTTCTGCCAATGATGATGGCTAATCCTATTCCTCTACATGATAAAGCTTAGGTAAAGAGGTACAGGTCTTCTAATGACGATAGCTAACTCTGTTCTGCTTGTCTACCATCTCTGTTACAAGTTATGAAGGAACAGACAGTAGTTCGAACATATGAACATACATACAAATGACATAGTTTCATACGAACACACAATCAAAATGAGACACGCTACAGATCACGTAGGCCGTTTGAATTATAGGTCGGGGTAGTTGTCTCAAGCAGGGAGCTTGGACTAATGTTTATAAACAATTGAATGACTACAGGTGACGGCATGTTATCTTAGCGTCTCTAGTCTGATCACATTCCTGCAAGCAATCTGGTTGACCTCTATAGTTTTAGACTTTTATATATATGGACTAACATTCCATATTTTTATTATGTAAACACTTACATTAGCTCGGTCAGCTACCAAAACCAACTACTGAATATTACTCAAACTTGACTTGCATTTGACTTATAGGAGTGTGATACAGACACTATGTGAATATATATATATATATATATATATATATATATATATATATATATTATATATATATATATATATATATATATATATATATATATATATATATATAAGTAAATAAAAATTCATGGTGTACATGAATTGATTCAAGTAATAAAATATAAAACAATGATATTGGTAAATAATAGTGATCACGTGATATATAATGATACAGTTTTTTTCACTTCATCTCATTAAGATACATATGCTACAGAAAATACTAATGTACTCTGATAATTGCATAGAATGAAGATTAACATGATAAAAATCATATTTTAACTGATAAAAAATTTCATATATGAATTGATAAAAATATTAATGTTTATGCTGATTGATTCGTTGATTTTTATGCTAACTGTTACATATCTGATTCATTAATCAATATACTAACTCATATATAACTGCAGATATTGGTAAGATAAAAGGTAACAGATTGATTATAGGCTACCTGATTTGTTTATACATATGTATATGGATTCATATAATTATGATTAATATATGTGCACTTTAAATAGATTCCTATTGCGTACACGCAAAGATATATTTAGATTCTGTTATTTATGATCATTTATATAAGAGATTCCTATTGCGTACACGCAAAGATATATTTCGACTCTGTTATTTATGATCATCATATATAGGATACATGATACTTTATATATATAGGATACATGACCGAGGTTATACTACTTCACTTTTAACTAGCGTTCGAACAACTTTTCGTCCATTACACAGTTCCAGACAACCACCTATAGCCCAATGAAACGGCCTATTTCACAGGGTTAAAACAAGGGGAAAATTTGCCTGGGCGGGTCCAACGTTCTATTTTGCGCTCATACTTATTCTCTGCATCCTAAGCTACACGATTATGTTCGCGATGAATAAAAAAACATCCCCAGCACGAGTCCTTCGCCAGCAAAGTAGAGTTGAATATCCTTCGGGTCGTAATTGTCGGAAGTATGTCCCTTTCGTAGTCGATTCCGACAGCCGCCGGAGCGTTCCGCATTAAAACGAGATTAACGACGAGATACGGTGTCGGTCGAAGAAGTCCATGATGGTGCTTATTCCTTTCACATTGTAGGCGGTCGTTACTTGACTGTAGTCGTCCGCTGCGACGAACGATTTTTTGAAGTTGCGATGTGAAACTCTCGTACTGCAGGATACTGTAACCAGGTTCCATTAATCAGCCTGCAAGTGAAAATATACTTGTCACAAGGGCAAAGTAAAATTCAGACGATATCCAAATACAGGGGAGGGGAGAGAGCCATTTAGACCAGACGTAACCCACATGAATTCGCTGATATTTTGGAATTCAAAAGAATCCGCTGTACAAACTTTTTTTATCCATGGCATTAACAATGAGTGAACCTATCCAGGTCTATGATGACTTGTAAAAATATCCATAATTATAAAAAATAAATAGATATCATTACGAATCTCAAAGAAAATTCGATATTACTGGTAGTAAGTTACTAGACAAAGAAGTGGAAAACGGAGCTAATTGTAAGATTGCCAGGCAACATAAGAGTCAAAGAGAAGATTAATCATGATTCTATATGCCCTAACAAAAGTTTCATATTCAATTTTCTCGTGCGCATCCTCTGAGGTTAACTTTTAAAACATTATTAATAGGTAGGAGATGCAACGAAAAACCCACTATGTAACTAATTTCTATATAAACTTTGGGTTTTTCAAGAAAATGTAACATTTTCCCATGAATGTGATTTACCTGGATTGTAATAAGCTAATGTTGCAAGTAAATAATCCATATCCATATCGTGATACTTCTAAATGTCTATGAGGTTCAGAAAAAATTAATTCATTTTGATGTTATAGAAATTCTATTTCCTTATTTTGTTTATTAATTTTAAATGATTGCAAGTTGCATTGCGCATACCGATAGACACTTGTACCTAACGTCTGCCTTGCCCATGAGAAGTTCGGGCTAAGCATTCCTTTCTCCAGTCAATCTGTTTTGCAAGCAGAGACGACACACAGATGAAGCCTGTGTAAGCAGATTATTGAGGTTAAAAGGAACAAATGCTGATACGGCAATGATGACGTCGTCACTTGGCAGGAGATTGCTCTCAGCCAGCTAAGAGTTACGTTACTTGCTGTAATAAATACGACTTTAGGATAAATTTTTTGTTTTTTAATACTCGACCCACATGAGAAGAATGTCTGAAAAAAAACAGTACCAAAATTGAACAATATATTAGTTTCATGTTGGAAAACTGCATGATTATGTTAAATTAAATATTCCTTATTGAAACTAATGAAAAAGGTTTCCATACAAATTCTATATATATTATTAGCCCTGTATAAGATTCATATAGGATTATTCCATAGATAAGATTTTCACTTCTAGACTTCCTGACTTTAAAATCTCTTTTATTTTATTTTATTTATTTATTATTATTATTATTATTATTATTATTTTTTTTTTTTTCATTGACTACGAATATAAATTACCGGGACAGACAATATGTCAGTAGGTTTTGATATGTGTTTGAACTTTTAGCTTATTTGTCATTACTAAAGCGTTATTGATTTTATCGTGATTCCTTTTTTATTATAATTTGTAACCCTTCCGACTTCTTACGGAGTGTATTATATTGACTCCACTTGTATCCATATTTATTTTATTTTTTTATATTTATTTATTTATATATATATTTGATAAATTAATGGTTGGCTTGAATATGTGGAAAAGTGTTCTAGCGGCGTACCGTATAAGGCTACTTGCGGCATCAATTCTATAGATACAAGATATAAATGATAAAGGTATTTAAAACCGCGAGAACCGCTATAATCCAGTTCGGATCCAATATCACGAGTTGTAACTCGTAAGACATTGACACTTCCTATTTAATTATCCGGTATTCTACCAAACCGATTGACTCTGGGTGATAAAATATATTATTGGTTTTCTTAATGGAAAGGAATTCACACCACGTGTTATGGAGATTATTATTGATTTACACCACCCGAGTCAGATTATCATGTGTTGAATTCCATGTTTACTGATTTAGCACTCATAAATATTCCTAACGCACTCAATTGCGGTGTTTGTTTTTATTGCTATTAATTAATCTATATAACGTGTCAAGGAACTATTAACACTAAGAAGTGTTTATTCCCTCTGTCAGACTCGTAACTCTGTTAATAATTCTAAGTATATTCTAAGGATAGGCCCCTAAACTGACAGGTGTCTTAGTGTGTCCCTTGTTTTCATGACACGTGTTACAATCAGTTATGTGCTTTTTATATCTGTAAGCATTGTAGGCCAGTAAAACAGTGATTTGGCTTTCTGTGACATAGGAGGGAACCCTGGATGACGGAATGCAACCAGTTTATGACGATTGGTATGAGAGAGATTATTACTACTACCTGGTCGTTAGTCCTCTGCTGTGTTCTTCGGGTTTTCCTCGTCACAGACCTACATAGAACATTACATTTGATTACATTATTCTGATACACATACTATAAATATACTTTTGCTTTAGGGTTTCTGGGAGCTCGAAGTTGTTTTATTGTTTTTTGCCTAGCCAACTGACCCTGTTTCCGTTTCGAAGTGTTTATTGTTTGGTGTTTATTGTTTTGCTTATCGCTGTTGACACTTGCTTTGTTCAGTTTGTAACAGTTCTGCGCTCCGACCCAGATATTCAATGCTCGCGATCTCTTGGGTTAAGGAATTTTCTTGTTTAGATACGGTTTTAACAATAGGCACGGATGTTTCTATATCTTTTAGTCCAATTAATGGTTCTTTGCTGTATGGTGCAGGATTGCGGGATAATGCGTCAGCTATGATATTTGCTTTCCCAGGTAGATATCTTATCTTGGCTCCAATAACCTGAATGATCATTTGTCACCGAGTTCCTTTTGGACTGTGATTAAAGCCTTTGAAAAACTCGGTAAAGGACTCATGTTCAGTAAGGACTTATCAGGATAGCCATAGATTATGAATTTAAAATGTACTAGTGAGTTAAAGATACCTAGCCCTTCCTTGCCTATTACTGTATATTTACTTTCAGAGGGCTTTAGTTTACGTGAATAAAAAGCTATAGGAAAGAACTGTTTATCATATTGCTGAAGTAGTATCCCTCTTACCCCTTGGTCTGAGGCGTCTGTTGCAATAAAAAAAAATTCCTTATTTAAATCAGGGATTTTTAAGTTAGGTAAGCTGCATTTTCCGCTTTTAAGATATCGAACTCCTGTTGATGCTTTTCAGACCATAATAAATCTACGCTCTTCTTCGTAAGATCTGTTAAAGGAGCTGTCATGGATTGAAGAGTTACATATTTACATACGATTGTAATACCCACTACAGCGCAAAAGTGCTGTATCCCCCTTTTACGTTAATAAGTACCGGAAAGTTATGAATAGCCGACACCTTACCATGGACTACTTTTAAGACCTTGACTAGACACATAAAACCTAGATAAACATGTTCGGTTTTTAAAAACTCACATTTAGATATTTTACTCTGAGATTATTTGTCTTTGTCTCTGTAGCACTAGCTCTAGTTTATGTGAATGTACTTCTAAGGTATTAGAAAGGATTACAAGATCATCCATATAGGCATGTAGGTTATCCCCTAAAAGTCTCCAAACACTATATTGTAATTGGGGCGCAACGTAAGCCGGAGGCATACGTAAAAAATTGATAATGTCCCCTGAGTGTGCTGAAAACGGAGTATGAGGTACAATCACTTAGGTAATGGTATCTGGTAAAAGCTTTTAAGTAAGTCCAAGCTGGTGAAAAATTTATTCTAACCTAACAGAGATAAGATGTCGTCGCTACATGGCACTGGAAACTATCGGGAGTCGTTTCCTTGTTTAAGCGACAGAAATCTACGCAGATACGCCAAGTCCGATCTTTTATGGCATGACTTTTGAGGGAAAATTATATGGGCTATTTGATTTCCTAATGGCTCCTATTACTAACATATTTCAACTTCGTCATTTATCTCTATTTTGAAATTGCAGTGAGAGTCTATACGAAGGTACGTATATAGCTTTATGTTTGTCCTTAGACCGTATTTTGTGTTAAATTACATCCGTTTTTCCCAGAGATCACTCGCTAGTGGAGAAACTTCCTGGTATTCAGGTAAAAGATAAAAAAAAATTTCTGCTGAATCACCTCTGCTTGAATGACTTTACTGATATTACTTTAGATAGATTATCAGAGAGATTCATCCACGACTGGTTGGGCGGGATTAAAAGTTAGCAACAATAAAAGAAATGAGATATTTATATGTATAGGTTTTTGTGGATTACTATATTAACTTGTTTGCAGCGAGTCAACCGTGTCTAGGGCTTTGTTCGCGGAAATCGTTATATTTCAGAGTGTCGGGAAGGATTAAAATTTCATTTCCCAGCAAAGTCTTTTTACACGCACTAAGACATTCGAGGGTGCATGCTTCTCGAGATTTTGCGTGCAAAGTGCGACTGCGGTTGTGGGAGAATTCTGTTGGGTCATTTGAACAATGTTACGATTTTATGAGACAAATGTATAGTTCCTTTATATAAGTTATTATTTGATTAACTGTCTCATTTTTTGTTCAAACGGATTTTAATATGTTTGAAGGTTTATAGGATTTCCCTTTGATAAACACGCCTTATTTTGCAGGATGTAAGTTAATATTTTGTATACCCCTAGATGAATCTTACAATTACACTAGATACAGATCAATGTTTTTTTATAACTATAGAGGTATCTGTAAACGCTCGCTTATCCGGACTTCTCATTAGGGAAGTTCGAACAACAGACGGTGAGTCCGTAAATACAGGATATTACGTGTACTAAAGGAATAAACAAGATATTCTAATTTTTACGGCGCGTACAGTCGGGCTTTATCCACCACTACTTATAATACTTACGCATTAAAAAAAAAACGAAAACCTGCTCTGATTACTTTATACGGTCGTGTGTTTCATAGGAAAAATCCTTTTTAATTCAAAAAGATATCGGTATGTATGAACCAACATCGCTTTTCCCCACTCTGCTAGAGTCGCTTATTGTATGGAATTTGCTATGCTTTGAACACTTTGGCAGTTTTTGACTGACCTTGACCGCTTGACTAGGTGACACAGTCACCGAGTTTGCTTGTTTGATTCTGAACGGGCTACTGTTTCTATTTTTTTTTTTGTAATAATTAAGATCCTTCTCTTTATTACCATCGGCAACGTATTGTGTGTTTTTAGCATTATGTTGCTGGTTACGTATAAAGCAATGAATGACGAACTATTAGGAACTGAGCGGTTACTAATAAGACAAGTTATCACTACTGCATTCAATATTAACTGTTTGTACTTCATTCTTTGCTAAAATTTGAAATAGTGAGGGATCCTGGTCAGCGCATTTAGCCTGATGAAAGTTTTTTACAGACATGTTATTCCTTGCAATCCAGCCATATTTTTAAAGTTAAGTTGAGTCATTGAGGTTCGATATTTTATATAACTCAAAAACTCAAGGCTAAACTGCGATCGGGACTTGCAAAGGAGCATTTATTGTCATGACCCGAAATAGTGTTACCTCTAATTTATATAGATTTGTACGGGTGTTCCACTTGTTTTTTGTGTGTTTTCTAATCACTACGGTGCTTAACGACCCTATCCATGCATCTGTATAAATACAGACGTCCACTGCGTAAACGCATATTCACTGTTTAATATGATTTGTTACGTAAGGGATTAATAATCACCCAAATGATAAAATTAACATAGTATATGATTATGATATTTCAGTAGAACTTCTGGAAACAGACACTCAAAGATAAAAACTCGCAGTAGCGAAATCTCAATGATGTTGATAATTTCTGTAAAAAAGTAAGATTAAGAATGTCTCGTAACTTCAGCCACAGGAATAACGAAATTCGACCTGCAAAGGAAACACTCAAAGTTACTCCAAATGAATAAAAAATTGTACTTAGCTTGCTTTTGTGGGAAGTCACGGTGTTCTGATAACGACACACGGCCTTGGTCCTCCTTCTCTATTTAGCGGATGACCTGGTTTGGCTTCAGTTTCCCCGTGCGCGTTGTTTCGATGATTCGAGCCCTTGAAAGATCCGATGCTGCAGACGCGTTCGGTTTGTTTCTTGAAGTGCCGGAAACGCTCACTAACGATGTTTTCTTGAATGATTCTAATGAGAAACGAAGCTTGCGTTGCCGTAGGAAAAAGACACGTCGGTTTTGTTTCTTGAAGTTATTCACTAAACGATGATACTAAGTTGGTTGAAGAATCTGTTGCTTTCGTCGTCGTTGAAGAGTTCTTATTGTTTTCTGGAGTCGCTCACTAACGATGATACTAGGTTGCTTGAAGAATCTGCTGCTTCCGTCGTCGTTGACTTCTTATGATACATGATTTATTATTCTGGTTTTTCTTCGTAGGACGTTGTAGAGTTCTTCTGGTACGCTGGCCACCAATATTAGGGCTTGTGCCTTGTATGATAAGGCGCCCTATGAGGTAATGTTAGACTAGCGATAATCTTACGCTAAGTCGGTTGGTATTGCACTTCCATCTTCAATGGAGTGTCTGGGGGTTTGTAGATCATTTACGAAGTCGGTATTATCTTGTTGGTTATTACGACGATGTGTTAAACTCATGGTGAGGAGGTTCTTGTAGAAAACACGAAATATAAAACTATATGTATTCTTCTGAAGTTTTACATGCTGAAGATCAGATATGATTGTACAAGTCTTCTAATAACGATAGCTTGATCGCTTCTGCCAATGATGATGGCTAATCCTATTCCTCTACATGATAAAGCTTAGGTAAAGAGGTACAGGTCTTCTAATGACGATAGCTAACTCTGTTCTGCTTGTCTACCATCTCTGTTACAAGTTATGAAGGAACAGACAGTAGTTCGAACATATGAACATACATACAAATGACATAGTTTCATACGAACACACAATCAAAATGAGACACGCTACAGATCACGTAGGCCGTTTGAATTATAGGTCGGGGTAGTTGTCTCAAGCAGGAGCTTGGACTAATGTTTATAAACAATTGAATGACTACAGGTGACGGCATGTTATCTTAGCGTCTCTAGTCTGATCACATTCCTGCAAGCAATCTGGTTGACCTCTATAGTTTTAGACTTTTATATATATGGACTAACATTCCATATTTTTATTATGTAAACACTTACATATATATATATATATATATATATATATAATATATATATATATTATATATATATATATATATATATATATATATATAATTGTGTGTGTATACATATCAAATTACAAATTAATACAGAGTTTCAAATATTTTACTGTGATAGAACAACATAATTAAAGAAAAAACATTGAGATAATCGAAGCGCCTTAGTCGACATACGCTAGTGACGTCACAATCGACATACTCTCCATCCGGGGCACTCGTTACACGGTAGTTTGAAAAGTTGCGAAAACAAGATGAATTGATGAAGGGAAACAAAATGCCGTAATTCCTCAAAGGCTCAAAGGGGATGAGATCACGAAAGGAATATTGTAGATGAACTCCCAGGCTTCTCCCACAACAACATCTCGCATCGGATATCAGGTGTTGCTCGTTTTCACATTGGGTCTTTTCCCGCGGCACAATTTATTACCTTAGAGGAGCAAACTTCAGGAGGCCAATATGATGATGATAACGGTCGTACGGTAATTATAGTGTCACACTAATTGAAATGACAATTTCAGTAATGAGAAAGAACATTTTAACATCTCCCGAAAATAGTGGGAATTTAATAAGTGTTGAACAAACTGTCCAACAACAGTCAAATTAAAACTTACAAACGTAAGTTTGAATTGGAAAAACCAATGACTGACTGAATTGATGAGAGTTATACATGACTACAAAATATAGACAAAAACTCCAAATAAACATATCAAATTTGATTATATATAACCCACCCTCTAATTTTACGCATACTTCTAACGTTGGTGATTCAGACTCAAATTTCAAAATATAATTGCTCTCCAGGCATATACGTATATATGTTGAAGGGATGCGACCACCATTATTGACAGGTCAACATTTTACAAATCTGATTATCTACCGGAAGCCCGCTTCCTATTTTACCGCTCTCTGTTTCCTTCTCTTGAAATTTATGAATTAATCTTATAAGTACATTGACTAATGTTCATGTTCTTAGAAAAAAACATTCCTCATATACTAGATACAGCGATGTTTCTTTCCAGTGTATTATGAGACACAAACTATATTTTTTACTTCCGTCAAGTTGTTTGTATGATTATTTTCTCGAACATGAACAAAACTCTTCATCGTTCGCTTGTGCAAGTTTTGGGTATCTGTTTTATCTGCTCTATTCTCTTCTCTATAGTTTTTTTATTTGTTTTTATTTTACCAATATAAAAGCTATAATGAGAATCACGTGGAATCTGGTAAACACATCTTTTAGCCTTGCCTGGCAAGTTCTTGGTAAGTACTTGCATTATTATTTGACATGGCTCCAAAATTCTGAAGTAGGTGAGGAATATCTTTGAAATTAGTCTTATAATACGCAGTGCAAGTAGGTTTTTTTGTGTTATATATATATATATATATATATATATATTATATATATATATATATATATATTATATATATATTATATATCTATATATATATATATATATGAATAACTTGATCACGAAGTATATAAAACGTGATGCTATGTATAAATAAAGGTTTTTTTGCCACGAAGGAAAAAAATGAAAAAACGAGTTGGCCGAGTACTTTCGGTCCTATTTGGACTCTTTACAGAGTAAAGGGTCCGAATAGGACCGAAAGTACTCAGCCAACTCGTTTTTTCATTTTTTTTCCTTCGTGGCAACATGATTACTATTATATATATATATATATATATATATATATATATATATATATATATATATATATATTATATATATATATATATATATATATATAATAGTAATCATGGTATTAACCGGACAGGCTCCAAGGATATTGTGATTTGCAAAGATTTAGTGAAAATAAATTTAATAGAATCTGATGAAATTTAAACGAAGGGTATTTTAAAACAAGTAGGCTATTCAGCATTAGGACTATTCGGTAGTTGTTAGCGTTGTTTGTTTTTTAGCATCATTTGTCTTGCCACGAAGTCTTCTTGCGACTCTGTATTTGTTTTGTTGGCTCTTGTACCTGAACTCTGATGAGATGTAGAAATACATGAAAGCGTCAGTTCATATATATATATATATATATATATATATATATATATATATATATATATATATATATATATATATATATATATATAGTATATATAAATATATACATTTAGGAGGTTTTAGTCTTCCTTTTCACGAAGATAGATATGTGACTTTGTAGTCCACAGGGGGAAAAAAAGCTGAAATTCCTTTTAGCTTAACAGTTTGGGCCTCCACTAGCTCTCGAGGCCGAAACTCTTGAGCTAAAAGGAATTTCAGTTTTTTTTCCCTGTGAACTACAACTCATATATTTATTATCGTGAAAAGGAAAACTAAAACCTCATATATATATATATATATATATATATATATATATATATATATATATATATATATATATATATATATATATATATATATATATATATATATATATATCTATATATATATATATATATATATATATATATATACGTGTGTGCGAATGTTCTCACAATTATTGGGTACATTTATCTATAGATTGTGTATCTCCCATATCCATTGGTGGTTCAAGTTATCATCAATAGTTAAATCTCCTGAGTCTTCGAATGTTCATTAGCTAACAACATTTCAGCTACTAATTATTATAGAGGCAAAGAAGGGATTGCCAACTTGTGAGGTCTACCCTTCCTAATGATGGGTGGGACATGGGTTGTCTTTGGATGGGTCACGGAAACCACTTTCCTCATCTTTCTATTATCTCAGGAAAAATCTTTTTGTCTCCAACATAATTTTTGAGATTCTTCAATGCTTACGCTGAAATAGAGACCCAAAAGTCTTTACCTATGTTTTGAATATCAATGAAGTTACTTAATTGCTGAATTATTAAGATGTTGCGAATTTCTTAGGAATAATAATAATAATACGACTTACGGGAAACTTCATCATTTTGACTTCACTTCCCATCAAACTGAGCTAATTCCAATTATGTCAAAACTCTCTCTCTATCGCGGAGAAAATCACCGCTTGATAAACCTGATTAAAAATTGCTACACAGAGTAAGGATTAAGCTGAAAAGAATATGAAAGATAAGGAGTTTGAACTCCTAGATTGTCGGGGGACGTAAGGAACTTATCCCGTCTTGGAACCCCAAACCGAGAGGTAGTCCTAATTCGGGGATTGATAAGATGGGGTTTTGAACCACCACACTTATGAGTTGAAAAAGACTCTACGGACACCAAATGTTACAGAGTCAGAAATCTGCTCCATAACAAATGGAAGACCTGAGGCTCTTTACTTCGGACAATCCAGGAGTCGGAATGAGTATCTTCCTTTGGATAACTAAGGAATATTTGCTTTGTGTTTTGAAAGACTGTATCATTTTATGTAATATTTATGACAATTTCAGTAACTCTGTAACTGTTCATTTGTTTTTTGTTTAATATACAACCTTTCTTTCAGACCGGATATTATAATAAATGTAAAAGCATTTTAGAGGATTCTTAAGAACCAAATATATCCATATCGATAATCATATTCTTCAAAGGATTCTTGAAGCCTCAATGACGTCATCATGTTGCCAGAGAGACTTGCAATGACTCCGAGCTGCGGGAGAAATTTCTTTCTCATTCATTTATCCAATTTTCCTTAAGACAGTGGGTTAAAGTAGTCTTTGGATATTCATTTTAAGATCAATTAGTGGTATATTAGAAGGATGTTCAGTTTTATTTGAAGCATAAATAACACATATTTTTAATAAAAGTAGGGAAAATATAATTGTTAAACAGTTTTTCATAAATTAGCATAATTATCTCTAATCCGAGTTGTTAAAAACTATTACCCAAATGAGCACTCGCGTAAGAAACAAGTTTCTTAAGAATATTTTTAATGATCATAAATTAAATTATGATGGTTAATTATCTTATAGAATATTATTTTGAAAGCTCCCAACAACGTAGGTATCAGGGAGCAAAGGCACTCTGATGCAGCCTAGGGTCTGTGACGCTAGTCAACCTCGCAACCTCACCAATCAATCAATAAACATAAATTAACCTTATTCAAGGGATTCCTTCCGTGTAAGGTCTATCCTTCCCTATGATGGGTGGGCCATGGGTTGTCTTTGTGAGGGTCACGGAAAATCCCCTTTTATTGTCTTTCTCTTTTCTCAGGAAAAATCACTTTATGTCTCTAACAGAATTTTTGAGATGCTTCAATGTTTATGTTAAAAAACAAACCAAAAATTCCTTACGTACCTTTTGAATATCAATACAGTTACTTATATAATTGTGGAATTATAAGATGTTGCGAATTTCTTAGGAATAATAATAATAATATGACTTACGCGCAATCTTTTCATTCGGACTTTATTTCCCATCGAACAGAGCTAATTCTAATTGTGTGAAAACTCTCTCTCTCTCTCTCTCTCTCTCTCTCTCTCTCTCTCTCTGTCACAGAGAAAATAACCGCTTGATAAAGCTTAATAAAAATTGCTACACAGAGTAAGGATTAAGCTGAAAAGAAGATGAAAGATAAGGAGTTTGGACTCCTGGATTGTCGGGGGACGTCAGAAACTTGTCCTGTCTCGGAACCCATAACAGAGAGGTAGTCCTCATTCAGCGATTCTTAAGAGGGAGTTTTAATGCACCACTCGTGGTCTCTCTCTTAGTAATTATAAGCCGAAAAAGACTCTAGGGACACCAAATCTTACAGAGACAGAAATCGGCTCCATAACAAATGGAATGCTGAAGGTTCTTCACTTCGGACAATCCAGTAGTCGGAGTGAGCATCTTCTTTGGATGACTAAGGATTATCTGCTTCGTGTTTTTAAAGACGGTATTTTATGTAATATCTATGACAATTTCAATAACTCTGTATCTTTTCATGTGTTTTTTGTTTAATATACAACCTTTTTTTCAGACAAGATATTATAATAAATGTCCAATCTTCCTCTAGTCAATTTACCACCATAACTTTAGTGAAGATGCGTCACAACGTCTCCGTTTTGATGGTCTTACATCAGCGAAAGTCCTGCGCACAGTATAATTAATGGTTCCGAAGCTTAAACTATTTCTTACGATTGCGCAACCTAGAAGAGAAAGAGAAATTCTATTTACAACAAAGTCTAGAGCTAAAATTTAGTCTTCTTCAAGTGCTTGGACGTTTTTTCAAGAACTAGTGCAGATTATTGTTTGAAAAGTATTACATGGATTCTTATTCACTGTTAAAAAAAGGGGGGGGGGGGGAGGGGCGAATCACAGTTATCTGTTTTGTAATGCATAATACCAAGGTGTGTAAAACTAAGAAAACCTGGTCATTGCTACAGTTTCCCTTTTTCAGTAACTGATAATGTCTGTTTCGTCACTTGGGGAAT
>NC_061092.1:65610344-65620344 GCF_015104395.2 Macrobrachium nipponense
TGAGGATCTTAGCTTTTGAAGGAGTAGGAAAGCAGGATTCATCTCTTGGTTTCGTTTTCTGCTTTCCTTCTGACCTGATGGAAGACTCAGAAGAAGCAGCAGGTCCATTATTCGCGAGTGATGGTGTCATCTCTTTGCTTTGACCGAAGCGCTTCAATTCCCACGAGGCCTTTTGCGGCTTCCCGAATCTTTCTTGTTCGAACATCTTGACCAAAGTTTGTAAATAAAATCTTCATTCTGCTTGTATTTAAAAAAAAAAAATGACACTATAATGTTATTTATTTAACTATTCTGAAAGTTTATATTCATGGCCATACATTCGCCTTTTTTCTCATTGGCAATTGGCAAAGCTGATTTTTTTCAATAGGTTATTCACGTATGGTCGTTGGCCTCAATTATTCGGTCCAGCGGTTTCGCTGTCTATAGTGAACATACACATATACATACATACATGGCCCCACAGAACCCAGGCTGCAGATCCAAAAGAAAAGGGTGAATTCAAAGTATCTGAGACAAATATATTTGATAAATGCTTCAAAGGCTTTAGTGATAGTGGAGAACAAGGAGAAGGACCTGAGTAATCGTTCTTCCTAAAGGCAGGATGCACCAGAGCTGTTTCAGAGAGGCCAGATGCCTAGCCCGTTTTCAAAGGCTTAAGAACCCCACAAGCCTTATGGGAGAAGAAGTGAAGAAGCATGAACAGCTACAAACTAAAGTAACTAAAGTAATCATGAAGATATTATTACTATAATTTTATGCAGTTAAAAAAATATAATTTGAAAGGAAATGACCGCATCCAAATGGCCTTGGGAACTTATTTAGAATAGTAAATCAGCGAAACTCCCGCAAATGAAATGACATTAAAGGAACACCAATGGTTAAAACACAAAACGAAACATAACCTGAGATCTGAATGAAAAACGTCAGCAGTCAAAGGCATAGTGGCTCTGAAAAGATAAAAGAAAATGACACAGCCAGAGCTTAATTAAAATGTTGATTCCAATTTTGTATTTTAAATACGCGACAGAAATGTCCGTCCGAATGCGAATCTAAAGTATACTGTGCCGCTCTTCCTCAGCTTTGCCAGACAGGATTGTGTGTGTGTGTGTGTGTGTGTGTGTGTGTGTGTGTGTGTGTGTGTGTGTGTGAGTGTGTGTACGTTAATGTTTCCAGTACCGTATAAAAAAAATAAAGATAGAAAGGCAAAGGAAACAAGAAAATAAAACTACGCGGTCATTATTATTATTATTATTATTATTATTATTATTATTATTATTATTATTATTATTATTATTATTATTATTATTATTATTATTATTAAGGAGTTTCGGATGAGGTTATCCTATACCGGTGTAAAGAAAAGCTTGACATGCCCATTCGGTGGCAGTCTTCTGGACACAATCAAGATCAGAGTAAATTATTAATTATTGTAAAAACCGTTATAAACATCATCAAAAACTGAGGGTTTAAAAGGTTCAAAAGATTCATTGCAATATGAAAATTTATATATATTATATTGATGTATTAGCCTCCGATTCTGGACTGTGGACAGGGTTTTCTAAATTCTATATATTTCCCCTTGATCGAAGAATGAACTTGCCTCAAAAGATAAAATCGATTCTTCGCCGGTTCCGCCCATCGCAAACAGCCTCACACACCCAATTCCATCGGGAAATTCCACAGCTAACTCAGCTCTATTCAGGGTGACCTCGGACTTGCTAACGAAAGGCATTCTTCTTCCGTTTGACACCACCACTGCAAAATGTAACATTAAGAGAGCAATATGTAATATACATACATACACACACACACACACACACACACACACACACATTACATCCTATATATATATATATATATATATACATCACACACACACACACACACACCAACACCACACAACATTAATATTAAATATATAGAATATATATATATATATATATATATATGAGTATATATATATATTATCTATATATATATATATATATGATATATATATATGATATTATGAATGAATATGAGTTATTATACATATTATATGAATATGAATATGAAAATGAATATACATAATACCTAAAAATTTCAGTTATTATACATATTACCGGAAATTTGGAGGCTTTTTTTATACCTATTCCCTAAACTGAAAATTGAAGGGGTGAAGTGAAAATATAACACTACAATATGAAAAATAAAATACGATAATAAAAGTGACTTGTAAAATACGATAACTCTTGAGTGCTAATTACTAATTACTCACTCTCCAATGGGCTTATTAACAATATGACTATTGACTACTGCCCTTTGTCACGTCTTCTTTGTTTATTTCTCTTTGTTTATTTCTCTTTGTTTCAGTGTGACTTGTGACCTTGGTAGTGAAAACTTCTAAGTCTCTGATTGTAAAATGGATTCTGAAGCCAGAAGGGAGTAACATTTTGTTGAAGAACTAAAAAAGTGGCATAGCAAAAACAAAAGAGTACTAATTATACGTGAAGAATATTTTGGAACAGTAAATTAAATAATTACCAGCCAGGAGACGAAAGTCAAAAGCCCGCACCAGTGTTATCTAATAAAAAAATTTAAGCTGCTGAACTGTGGTGACACTCAAAAACTGATAAGAAAACGCAGAGATGAAAAATCTGAACCAGTATATTTTGTATTCATTGAGGAGACATTTAGTATTCTGAAAAGGGCACACATTTTGACAGGGCATGGTGGCCGAGACAAAATGATAAAAAATCTGTCACAAAAGTATGCAAACATCACACAAGAGTCCATTAATCTGTTCAAGGCTGGATGCATTGAGTGTCAGAAGAAAAAGAGACGACCTACCACTAAAGGGACAGTTGTACGAACAGTCCTGACCAAGAATTCGGAACACGAGGCCAAGACCATTTGACAAAATTCGTTGTTCTTCGACCCCTTACATCAAAGCGTGCAGCAGAGGTAGCCTATCAACTTTTGTACATTTTTCTGTTGTTCGGTGCTCCTCAAATTTTGCAAAGTGACAATGGGTCAGAATTTACTGCTCAAGTCATCGAAGAATTGAAAGTGATGTGGCCCTCACTTATTATGGTCCATGGAAAGCCCAGGCACCCTCAAAGCCAGGGGTCAGTAGAAAGAGCGAATGCTGACATCAAGAACATGCTGACAGCCTGGCTTGCTGACAATGAAATCACTGACTAGACTGTTGGTTTGAAATTTCTCCAGTTTCATAAAAATTCAAGTTTCCACAGTGGGATTAAGAGAACACCGTTTGCCACATTATTTGGATAGGATGCCAAAATTGGACTGACATCTTCTTGTCTGATGAAATTATTTCTCGTCTTGAAAAGGAAGAAGATCTTCTGAATTTATTTGAGGTAAATATGTGATAATTTTCAAAGTTCTAGATATATATCAATAAATAAATAGATATATATCAATCAAGTAAATAAAAATAAATAAATAAAATAAAATAAAAAATAAATAAATAATAAATAAATAAATAAATAAATAAATTAAAATAAAAAAAAAATAAATACAAATGAAATAAAAAATAAATTAAATAAATAAAACAATAAAAATATAAAAAGAACTAAAAATGATAAAAATGACATATGAACCATATGACATATGAATATGACATATGACATATGACAATGACATATGACATAGGAAATGACAGACATATGACATAGACATTATGAACATATGACATATGAAAATTAGAAAATAGAAAAAATAGAAAATAGAAAATAGAAAACAAAAGAAAAGACATAGAAAATAGAAAATAGAAAATAGAAAATAGAAAATAGAAATAGAAATAGAAAATAGAAAATAGAAAATAGAAAACAGAAAATAGAAAATAGAAAATGAAATAGAAAATAGAAAATGAGAAAATTAGAAAAAAATAAATAAAATAAAATAAAAAATAAAGAATCAATAGATAAAAAAATAAAAATAAAATAAAAAAATAAAAATAAAATAAAAAAATAAAAAACTAAAAAAAAAATAAAAAAAATTAAAATAAAAAATAAAAATAAAAATATAAAAAAAGTAAATAAACAAATAAAAATAAATGAAATAAATACATAAAATAAATAAATATAAAATAAATAAATAATATAAAATAATAAATAATATGAAATAAATATAAAATAGAATTAATAGAAAATTAAATGAAATAAAAAATAAATAAAATAAATAAATAAAATTAATAATATAAAATAATAAATAAGATTAAATAAATATTAAAATAAAGAAAATTAATGAAAATTAAATGAAATAAAAAATAAATAAAAATTTCATTTGATTTGATTTCATTCATGTTTCAGGAGCAAGCGGTTATGGCGCCAGGTTTGGATACTTCCGGATCATCATTACTGATGCCTGCTGAAGTTTCGTGCAAGCCCACTGGTACATCCCAACTGCTGAGTACAACAACCCTGTAGAAACAGCAGCTTTGGATACCGCTACTTCTCTGCGGTGGACCAGAGGAAGCAGGACCTCTGTTGCTTGTCGTCCAGGATGAAACTTCTGGATCAGCATCACTGACGCCTGCTGAAGTCCCTGCAAGCCCTGATACACCAGCCATTTCTCCACTGTCACTGCGTCGTAATCAGGTCTTTAAGGAGAGAAAAAGAGCGAGGGAAGCCCAGGAACTACAAGCCCAGAAAATGGTGAAAAGGAGTCGACGAGTCCTGACAGAAGCAAATGTTGGTGACAATGTCACTGTTCCAATCCCTAATGTTGATCGAGGAAGAACTGATCCTAAAAATTTGATTGGAGTCATTGTTGAAAGAGATTCACAAGAGCTGTACAAAATTGCAACCAAAAGTGGTGTGCTAGACGGAAAATTTAGTAGAAATCAATTTGACATTTGCGGGTACGCTCTGTACTCCATTAAAGATATGGATATGCAAACGACACTCCCAGTGAGAAAAGCAGTCCAGGAGGTTTCTACTTGCGGAGGTCAAGGTTTTGTGAGATGTAATTGTAACGGAACAAGAAGATGTCAGACAAAAAGATGCAAATGCTTTAAATCTCAGCTGAAATGTAACTCAAGATGTCATTCTAAACTGCCATGTAACAACAAAGCGTAACAAATGTCACTTTTAGTATTGTCTTGGATTTTTACATATCATGTTTTACGAATAAAGATGTGTTGGAAATAAATGAATATCAAGAATTATCGTATTTCATTTTTCATATTGTATTGTCATATTTTCACTTCACCCCTTCAATTTTCAGTTTAGGGAATTAGTATAAAAAAAAGCCTCCAAATTTCAGGTAATATGTATAATAATAGTAATTATATGTACTGACTGTTTTTTTTTTTCAGGGAATATACACATTAACTGATTATACATATTAACTGTAACATATATATATATATATAATATATATATATATATATATATATATATATATATATATATATATACTATATATATATATATATATATATATATATATATAGATATATATATATGATAATATATATATGAGAAGATATATATATTATAGATATATTTATATATACTATATAGATATATTTATATATATATATAGATATATATATATATATACTATATATATATATATATATATTATATTAATATATAGATATATATATATATATATATATATATATATATATTATTTATATATATATAATATATATAATAGATATATATCATATACTAATATCTATAGATATATAATAAATATAGTATTATATATATATATATCTATATATACTATATCTATATAATATATATATATATATAAAGAGAGATTATAGTGAGTATAAATTTCCAAACCAATTACTACATTAGCAGCATAACCCCAATAAAAGATAAAATCTGATCTTTCAGTTATTAATGGAATAACATGAATTTCGAAAACTTTGAAGTTTTATCTGAGTCACCAGACACTTTTCCCAAACCACAAAAATAAAAGTCTTTTTCTATCATTCCTTTATAATATGTTCTTTCACTATGTTTGGTTCCACTTTCGAGAATATCACAATAAATATTGATTGCTCCTAGATATTTAAGCTATTTTAAAGTTTATATGTTTTCTTCAGTGAAACGGTGAAGGTTTCCTTGTTATTGTTTACTATATATTGGGAATATTAGGTTTATTGGCGGTTCGTCAGTAGGCACTGTGGAACTGCAGCACCCCCTAGAGATTTAATACATATGCACAAAATTATGAGTATAGAAATGAATATGAGAAATTAAGTATAGATATTCAATAATCCCTAACAAATATTACCATTCTCTTGTCTTTGTAAATTTAAAAAAAAAAAACTTAGAAATTTAATTTAAACAATATGTGGAAATGCTGATGCTCAGCAGTTCTCATTTTGCCAGCAGGGTGATAATCTGGTGAAAGAAACAATGCCTTATCCAGCAGGGTTAGTCTGGCTGTTGGAGGGTTTTCTATAAATACTGAATTTGCATTGGAAAGATTCTCTATGCATTAATACATCTTGGAAAGGGATGACATTGTTATTTTCAATTTCAACAGTGAATTTTATGGATGGCACTAAATTATTCAATTTAGACAGCAAATCATTTACATCGATACCACCAGGTAACACTACCTAAGATATCATCGACATACCGGTACCATTTTAAGGGGATAAGTGTGATATTCGGGAGGTGTTGTCTCTCAAAAAATTCTATAATAAGTTTGAAAGGATAGGTGATAAAGGGTTACCCATGGCCATACCAAATATTTGTTGGTAATATTCTCCATTAAAAATAAATCTGCAATTACAAATACATAAATTAGTTAAGGAAATTATGTGACTAACGGACATAGGCAATTCATGCAGAACAAGTTCATTACTTAAATATTCTAGCACAGAGTCAATAGGGACTTTTGTAAACAAAGAACATACATGAAAACTGACAAAAATATCGCTAGGGTTTAGTACTATTGCCTATAAATTATCTAAATATCTTACTAACTGTTTATCCCCGCTACTAGGAACTGTATCTAATTCACACATCCGGAATTAACTTGATCTTGTGGAAAAATTAAATAACATTGTACTAAACCATAGCAATATTTTTGTCAGTTTTGATGTATGTTCTTTGTTGCAAAAGTCCCTATTGACCTCTGTGCTAGAATATTTAAGTAATGAACTTGTACTGCATGAATTGCCTATATCCGTTAGTCACATAATTTCCTTAATTAAGTTATGTACTTGTAATTGCAGATTTATTTTTAATGGAGAATATTACCAACAAATATTTGGTATGACCATGGGTAACCCTTTATCACCTACCCTTTCAAATTTATATATAGAATTTTTTGAGAGACAACACCTCCCGAATATCACACTTATCCCCTTAAAATGGTACCGATATGTCGATGATATCTTAGTAGTCTTACCTGGTGGTATCGATGTAAATGATTTGCTGTCTAAATTGAATAATTTAGTGCCATCCATAAAATTCACTGTTGAAATTGAAAATAGCAATGTCATCCCTTTCAAAGATGTATTAATACATAGAGAATCTTTCCAATGCAAATTCAGTATTTATAGAAAACCCACAAATAAATTAACATATGTAAATTTTATTCTGGCACCATCTTAATATTAAAATTTCCATTTTTTCTTCTATGTTCCTATGCGCTTTGCGTATCACAAGTCCACAATATCTGGACCAAGAAATAGAATACATAAAAAAGATAGGAAACGATCTCTGCTACCCTCCTCATTTACTTGATTTATGTTATCAAAAAGCTCACGAAAGTTTTTTTAGTGTGGCTATTAATGAAAAAGAAATGCATAAAATGTACTTAGCTTACCTTATTTTCGTGGATTTGAAACCAAAATCTATAAATAAACGTTTAATGTTAATGTAGTGTTCTCTTATAACAATACCATTAAAGATATGCTAATTAAGAATAGTCCCGTAACAAATAACAACATCATTTACAAAATTCCTTGTAAGGATTGCCCATCGTTTTACGTTGGTCAGTCAAGTAAAAATTTATGTGTACGTATAAAGCAGCATATGATTCAGTTAGAACAGCCCAGACTTCAAATGCACTGTTTATCCATCTGAGTGAAAAATCTCATTGTATTAATTGGGGTGATACCTCGGTAATTGCTAGATCTAATGATTATGTTTCAAGAAATTTACTGGAATCGGCAATTATACAAATTACTAATAAAAACAACCTAAATCTTAGTCTGGGAATGTACCATTTGGACCCATACATTTGTAAGATGTTTATGAGGACCTTAAAATAAATGAACAACTAATAAATTAGTCGCACATGTATATAGTTATTATTTGTTTCTCTCTCTCTCCCTCTTACTCTTGCTCGATATATATATATTATATATTTTCTTTCGTCTTTTCATTATTAATAAATTGGGGGGGGGGGGGGGGGGAAAGGGGGGGGGAAATTGGTGTAAAAATTCATGATATTAAATTGTATATGCTCCCGTGTTTTTTCAAAATGTACTGTTTTCTGGGAGAATCACTTGTTTACTGCATGTATCCTTCAAGGTGGGGCTACCCTCAGGCGGCTCCTCCTTTCTGTAAAGTGAAAATCGCCCTTATTGCTTGCTAATCTTGTAGTGTCCAGTTTGTATATTAAGCTTTCTTTTGACTATGTTGTTCTCTGTAAAATCAGTTTGCCTCAGTAAAGGGCCCGAACAGGACCGAAAGTACTTGGCTATCTCGCTTTTTCATTTTTTCCTTTGTGGCAAAAAAACCTTTATTTATACATCGCAGCATGTTTTATATACTTCATGATCAAGTTATTCATATATAATATATATATATATAGTATATATATATATATATATATATATATATATATATATATATATGTGTGTGTGTGTGTGTGTGCGTGTGTGCGTGTGTATGTGTGTGTGTGAATGCAGATTTCTTTGAATTATATGGCTTTTTGACTGGTGATCAACTTCTTATCAGTTTGGTAATATTTTCTGAATCTCAGGTCTCACTCTCCTTCATTCATCCCCCAACACCGATTTCTCTAGCTACTTTAGAGAGGAATATTAAGTATCTTGAACATATATTGACGGAAATACCTGGCTTTTGTCAAAAACCATTTTATAAATGAGAAGAAAAAAGTCTATCAAATTTATATACTAAATCCATGAAGATGACACAGTCTGATAACAATGAAATGGTGAAAAATTAAAACGATAAAAGCAAAAGCAAAGGATAATTAAACTGTCCAGAAACCATTAACAAAAGGGAATGGTGAAGATATGACACAAAAACTTACATTATGATACTTTTACGAGGTGGGAATAATTACGACGCACCGCGAAACGAGAACCAGGTCATTTTAAAACTGTCAGCATCATTTCATGAAAATAATATATGACAGACAAACTACAAAATTTTTAATTCCGCAAGTACAGTGCTAGAAAAAATGCATTCAGCAAGCACATATGTGTAGGCGGTGATTTGTGGAATCTAGTTTGCTATGACTCCTGCATGACCGAAATAAATTGGGTTGCCGGTGCCATCGGCCTCTTTTGTTACACGTACTAACGTATGCCAAATATTTTACATAACACGTAAAATTTCAATATAAATCTAGATAGATGCTTAATTCAAATCCTATGTCATGCCTAATAAAGGTTGAAGGTTTCATGTGATTCAACCTGAGTATTCTCGCGATATCACTTATTTATTTATTATGATTCCCCTCAGCATCATTTCCGCGGTGGAGCGAATATCAAAAGGCATTTGTAGCTTAACGTTTGTGGATAGACAACAATTTACAGAGATTTTATATATATATATATATATATATATATATAATATATATATATATATATATATATATATATATATATATATATATATATATATATATAGTCGGCTCCGTGGTATTTGTAGGACTGACTCTACTATGTACAATAGCAATAGCAAATGTGCCACCAAATTGCAAGCAAGAACACTTAAAGTGAGGATCTCGAACTTAAAACTAATAACACTAAGTGTCACTGTGA
>NC_061092.1:65625344-65637844 GCF_015104395.2 Macrobrachium nipponense
CTTAGACTTTAGCTCTCGTGGGACTACATGGGGATTTCACAATATTCTAAACAGACCAGGTCTATTCTCTTTATACCCAAAATATTCGCTATATTGTTATTCCATTTCTATTATTTCGAGAATTTTTTTCACAAGCTAAAGAGACAGATATGCCCATGAATGCAGCAGCCAATCTCGTTCACAGCTACTAAGGAAGCCTGAAATATGTAGGAGGGAAACAAAAACCATCATAACTTCTATATTCTAACCGAGACATCTCAGAATTACACCTGCATTCTTCCTCCCGACAAGTGTTTGTGTGAGTTGATTAATTAAACTGTCGAAGAAACCTGAGGTCGAGTCATCATTTAGACTGGTGCCTGCAGAAGGGGAAGAGTATCGGGATCAGCAGCCTCTTCCCAGCACTCTAGCTAAGGAATGTAGGTCTAATGTTACCGCTTTTCTGAAGAGAAATAACATACAGCATATTCATAGTAGAATGAGAGAAACTATTGCATAGATTTATAATAGACATAATTTCACGGGACACAGTCATACATTATACACAAGTAAAAGGAACAGGGCTTCTAAAGGCAGACCACTGCAATAGTTCAATGTTATAGCAGCTGATTCAGTAAAATGTTCTCGTATAAACATAACGATGACCTCAATAAGACAATGAGTTTAATTTTTGAAAATAAAGGGATGAATTCTGGAAAGTTTATAGATAAAAGCCAATACGCACCTGTTGAAAACTATGAGTATTGCTTAAGGGCTTTCTCGCCCTAGCATGTGAATAGACAAATAAATCAACAAAGAAAATAGTATTTGAATAACATATTATATCATATTTTCATATTTTTATGAAAAGCAAGAAAGATTTCATTTCATAAACATATTAAACTAATCAGATTAGACTTGGAAAACCTCGATAAGGATTCCTTGATATTAGACCGCTCTAATCGAAGAAAAGGGAAGACATAATCACACACCGTAATGACCGGTTACTCCTTTTGAAGTCTCAATTCAAGTCACAATAAAAGTTTATAAACTGAAGAAATTAATCTTATTTTCCTTCTCATTCTTAATCTCAGATTATTCAATTGGGGGAAAATGATCATACTCATTCTCAAGTAAAGACCCTTTAATTAAAGAATAATTATTCTTGGTTTTCTTGTCATTAAGGAAGATTAATTCAACTAGTTTTAATTGAATTTCTTTTGAATTTTATCTTTTTGTTAGGACAACTTTTTTAGTAATTAAAGAAATCCTAATTCTTGCTTACGCTTTTGCCATAACAATTCCTAATCAAGTATGTATAAGAAACCCAACCAAAATATTTTATTCCTCCTTAGCCACACAATAGCGCAATTTAAATGCAGGTCAGAACATAAAACGGATTGCTAAAGGAATTGTAAGAAGAAAATAATTACTCAAACATACAGAATTCTTTATTTATATATAATATTATATAATATATATATAATATATATAGTTATATATATATAATATAAATAATAAATAATATATAATATATATAATATATATATATATCTATTATTATATATATATATATATATATATATATATTGGAAATTTGTGTCTTAATATGTTACAGTTTAACATTTATTAATGGACTGAAATACAAGCAAACCCTACGACCAGAGGAAAGTGAAATGATGGAGTACAAGATCTTTCGTCCTTAATCCAAGGCATTCTAAAGTAGATGAATTACTGTGTGTGTGTGTGTTAAAAACAATACCAGTATAATCCAATGCATAAATGGACAGGATAACATTGAAACATAATAAATCAACAATAAACCATCTCGAGTAAGGCATGCAAGAACTAACTAATGAAAAGATCAAATAAAAGAGGAGACAGAAAACTGAATGACTCATCTGGTAAAAACAGTCGGTTGTGCAAATTGTGTCAACGAAAGACAATGATTTTTGTTTGTTCCGAGATAATCTGTTGCATCATATTTATAAGAAAACAATGGATTTTTTCGTTGTTTTGTTGATGAGGGATATGATAACCAGAGGATATATTGACACAGATTTTGCCAAAGAGTCTTAGGATTGGGTAATGAACAAGAATTGCCTTCCATTATAATTTACCCCATTGACCTCATTGCTCGTAGAAACTTTCTAATTATCTTAATAGGGTTGATATTTTGAATGCCACAGAAAAAGTTGACCTACAAACGCTCATTTATACCGCTGTCAAATCAAGATGCCAATTGTGTCATCAGAATTTGGCTAATGGTGTCAGAGGTGGCAGCAGAATGCTGTGAGCAGAAGCCATCGGTATTTGTGATGTTCAAGTAGAGAAGGCGACGGACTGATGCCTCAATTAAGACATAAAAGCAATGACAACGGATAGGCGTTAGGTATGCACTACGTTAGACAATGAAATTGTCCTCGCAAAAAAGGTAATAGGAGAACAGAAAGAGTTTGGAAAGGCAGAAGTGTAAAAAAAGAAAAAAAAAAAACTATCTAAAAAAATCATGTTTGTAGTAAGTTCCCAAAATTCCGAGCTCGTTAAAGTTGATACATTTAATTTCACCCAAATTCCTTAACTTTAGGTCTACCTTATCTTTGGGAAATCTGAAAGATTTGAATGAAGTAATGATAATAGAAATAAGTCATAAATTATACTTATGTAAAAGGTTAATGTCTCATGTTTTAATTCAAGTCTTCACAAATATTTCTGAGGTGACTAGGAAAAAAAGCTAAACTATTTAACTGATCCCAAAGCAAAGAAAAATAGATAAAAGACTTCTGCGTGGCTGTGCAATATGAAAAATTGAATATTGTCAGTCTAACAAAATAATGTTCGGTAATTGCGATCGTCGAGGGAATTCAACAATTGCCGTTATCTGAAGGTGTCTGAATACGCCTCAATACCGGGCGTTTGGTGATGTTGTGATTATTGATTCCAAACCCTAAATTCAATGACGAAATTTGCATTGTTTAAACTGTAGGAGAGTCAACATTTGCTGTTGGTCTCCTTCAGTGAAGTGCATAGAAATGCGAGTGGATGCCAAACCAAAGATTACTGGATTATCAGTCCGTCCCACTACTTCAGTTTATGAGGCGAAAGCAAAATGATAAAAGCAGCAACAAAGAAAATTGCCACCGAAACCAAACACTTCAAGTTGGTTAAGTGTACTGCAGCATCATTTCTGTAAATATTAGCCAGATAAATGTTTTGCTGGGTGGTCATTTTCTATATGTTCAAGTGAATGGAAAATATAAAAGATCTTGCGACAGAATATTCTTTATTTCACGTATAGAGAAATACTAAATAGTCATCAGAAATTGAGTTTCCACTTATAAACAAAGGAGTATCCAGCAGTTCCGAGGACTACATATTAATAAGCAATAACATGTAGAAAGTTTAGCTAAGAACTTCTCGTATATGATAACGCGAATCGTTATCGGGAAACCAGCGGCTTCCGGAGAGATTGCTGATGACGAGCAAAGAGGAGAAAGGAGAGGTTGATGTTTTCGGCCACAACACTCTCTGCTTACTATCATTTGTGCAAGTCAGAGAAAATAAGGGAATGACTGGAAATGTACTCAAGGAGTGGCACATATGCCAGTTTATAGTGTTAAGTATACCATAAGTGTTATCTTTCAGCTTCTTTATTTATTTATTTTGGTAAAAGAAATGGTGGGTTCATATCGTTTCCACTCTCTTTACATATATATATATATATATATATATATATATATATATATATATATATATATATATATATATATAAATATATATAGCTATATATATATATATATATATATAGTATATATATATATATATATATATATATATATATATATATATATAATATATATAGATATAGATATATAAGATATATAAATCTATCACTATTACCGTGATTCTAATACATATACCGAATTACAAAAGTCCTTTAATATCTAATTCGCTCTACCTCGGAATTAATATATTTTCATATATGCTTAACCGAGGGGGAATTTTTTTAAGCGATTATATAATTGGCGAATTTCCTCAGCATGCTAGCAAGGGAAAAGGAGCAATATGTTAAGGTAAATAGAATATTATTAGAAGTCATTATCAAATAAACGCCACAAAAATGACTTTTCAACTTCTGCTTCATTACCCGAAAGTTATGTGTCCCACTTTTGTGAAAGGAAAATGGATTATGATGTTATCTCTCATGTATTTTATTATTAGTTCGATATTTCTCATTTATATAACCCAAAATCTATTTCTTTTTCTATAAATATAATCAGTTAGTCATTGAGATCAATGGCCCTGGTAGTCATACCTGGACATTATGCCATTGTGTCAGTCGTTTCGGTAATTCTTATGATTGCTTTGTACCCAGGATTTCTGACGAATGACGTTTGGCGTTGGAAGAATATTACGTGGCGTTGAAATAATGCCAACAGAAATTATGTGCCTTTCCAAAGATGTATAAATCTTTGAACAATATAATAAACATTCCATCGATAATAAGGGAAATGTTTGATTGGCAATGGCAATATTACAGGTTAAAGAAAATACAATTTTATACTCGCATCAATGTTCCATCCCCCTGATAAGGAGCATAAATTATTTATAAAGACTAAATACCATCGATTTTTTTTTTGTTCTCGTAGATGTTCCGGTGTCTCACGTTCATTATTCAAACACTTTGAAACTACAAAGCAAATCAATTCATTATCTATATTTCCCAATAAAACTGTCATCACCATAACAGAATACGATGTAATAATCCATTCAAGAGCCAGAAATTCTCAATGATGTAGCTTCTCATCCCTTTTATAATTCCCAAAGTCACGATAAAGATTTCGTATTTTATTCATGAATTTCTGACGTATTTGAATTTATCATATTTTCGGTGACTACATCCAGTTGTCCCTCTCAATACTGAATCATCTGATATGGTCTTGCTTCTATTTTCTTAACTTTTTTAACCAATTAAACCCACGGCCTTTATCCGGAACCATCTTGAGCTTCCAGTGCCTGTTTTGCAAACTAATTTCTGTGAAACATTTCAATTGCTGTAACTAATTTTGTCTTCGATGTTCTTTGTGTTTGCTTCTGGTTTCGATTTCTGTCCATTTCCAATCTGACGTCTTACTCTTTCACCCCTTTTCCAATAATTCCTCAAATATCCTGCAGCAATTTCCGTCCCTCGCTCTCTAAGCCTCACCTGAGCTTCCCAGATTAAATTCTAATTCTCTGCGCTCCTCATCACTAAAGTCTGCATCCACATCTCATATTCTCTCCTGGTCTCTGAATATATGAAGCCCTTGGCATTCTTACTTCTGGTGCCCCTTTGACATTTTGCTCCTGACCCCAAATCTCTTTGTAGATCGATTTTCGTAAATAATTCCGAATTATCTTGTCAAAAAAAATTTTCTACGGATTCTTAGAGAATTAAATAAATAAGTAAACTTCTAATCCCCAGGGCAAATTTCTGTCAAATCAGTAATCTCTAATTTTCTTTTTTATTTAAAAGCAGGTGATTAATCTCAGTCTTGCCATCACCTTTCCCCTTTTCAAAAATATAAAAAACTATCAATGTAGGCATTAACAGAAAGTGTTCGGAAGGTCCTCTTTCCAGCGTCGATGCCAAATAAAAACTATGGATCTTTGTCACCTGTTCATCGAAACTACTTACCGCAGCCACTCACTCCTTGGACTCGAAAAAAAAAAAATCAAGCGTTTGTTTTGAAAATTTTGATCTCTTTCTTGTGTGCAAAGGCTGAGAACACTCATGAAATCCCTTCTGCTGCCTCAACCCAACTTGAATAAAACATAAAAATGTTGTTTTCATGTCGGTTGGAAGTCACATTAGTTGTATTTTCTCCTTTGATGTTCATCATCTTCTTATTCGTAAACAAGTGATTGGCACTTTCCATTAAGTATTTTTTTCTTCTCTTTTTTTTTTTTTTACCTAAAAATGGTAGATGTAGAACTTCAGGAGATCTCTTGTAAGACAGATTTTCTTTGTAAACGCACAATTTTAATTTTGATAACAATGCTACAACTTTACTATAACAGTTCTACTACTTTAAAAGATCATTGTAATAATGCTTAGGTCAGCCATTCAAGGCATTTCTGCGCAGCAATGCTAAAATTCTTAGCACGGGAAGGAGCAAAACCAGTCGTCCAGATTAGTGAGAAAACTAAGCAAAATTGAAAGCAAAGGTGAGACAAAGGCACAAAGAAAAGAGTGACGTCAACCAAACCTTCGCCGGGATCACAGGCTAACAATGGCGTCAGACTTTGACCGTTGTTGTTTTGGTCATATAAATGTTCAAAACTTCTTTCTCTACCTATATTATATCAAGTAAATAAAATCATGAACTTCAACAGCATCTCACTCTATTGTTTAGTCTGCGACCCCATAAAAAGAATAATTGTGCAAAAGTATATTTACCTTATTTTTTAAGTAAATGTCACACTTCAGAGATGTGAGATTGATTCTATTTGTCAATAGGTAGCATATCTAAAACTTGAAACTTCGTGACATCGACATTTATCCCTTCTTGGTTAAACACAGAAATGCAATGAATCATTATCCCAACAACGAACGACTCGGTGAAAACCGACAACAATTATATGCCTAATATTATAAAAACAACTGAATTCCTTGGGCGAGAATGTTTTGGAAGCGACAAATCAATCAAACTTCGTAAAAATCCCTGAAGAGGTAATCCAAAGAAGGTTTTAGAAAAATTTCATAGAGATCCCTTCGTCCGTTCCCGAGAGCTTTTCTGAAGAAAGATAAACATACTTAGTAAACACAAGTGAAAACAAATTATTCCACCTTCATCGATATCCCCAAAAGTAATCGCTTCACCAAATTTCCAAATAACGGCTCAGCAGAATAGAGTCGAAGAAACCCTAGCAAGAATTTATATTTTTTTACGAGTTACTGGACTGGAAATAGCTCGTTTCTAATTAGGACTTCGAAAGCTCCACTGGAGAAATAACTCAACCAGAAGCAACACCATCAGCGGCTGGGTTGAACATTAGCGTAAAGTTTAGTGCTTCATAAATAGAAATTGGCAGATGAGATGCGATTACTTCTATCAGTAATAAAAATGAAGTACCGTCATGAAAGGTAGCATATATAGGAACATTCCTGCTGCAGGTGGAAGCATATTTCCAATAACACCAATATGGGGTAATTAGGTTCATTATGTTTACAGAGGCCTTTGTCCATGATCTAAAACCCCGATGGGAAATTGAACAGAGTGGTTAAACGCAGTATATTCATCTGGGGATGTGTATGAAACTGAAAAGAAAAACATTCATGAAAGACAATACCAATTGATTTAAGAAGATTATAAGTAATCACTAAAGAATCTGAAAGTGTAATAATCACTAACAGTTTTTAAAAGGTGATAAGGGGAATGTAACTTACAAAATCATACAAAAAACTATTAAACTTCAGGTGGCAGTCTAATTATACAGTAATTGATGATAAACAGGATGGACTTTAACAACTCCTTAAATGTCACCATAGTTGATAAAAATAAATCGTCTCACCTTCCCCAGACCTTCGGCGGAAACCCAAACTTGATTGTTATTCAGGAGATTCACCTTCCGACAACCATCAGGAGAACACTGAAGCGCTCTCCCGATCGAGACCCTGATCCGTGGGTCGGCGGGTGGGGTGTGGGCAGGGTACTGCTGCAGTGGGAGGTTCAAACCAATTTTCTTTAGAAGCTTTAGTTTCTACTCATTGGTCCCTTTGTGCTTGATCCACGTGAAGAGGTTTCATCTACTGAAATAATAATAATAATAATAATAGCAATAATAGAAGAGTCTCATGACTATGCCATATTTCTTTGTACTTTGTAAACCCGCTTCCGGTGATAAATATTCCACATGAGTAGTACCCTGTGCCATTCACCCTTAGTCAAAAAATGGTGGTAGCGAGGACTAGCTATACGTCGGGATAATAAATGAAATTCGGACAGATAGTTTTTAAACTTACTGCTGAAGCGAAGAAACTTACGAGCCAAGTTGAGAAAGCCCAGTATAAGCTCAGCAGCTTTTCTTTTCAACAAAGTTTCTATCAAATGGGCTCATCGTTGAAATTATTATTATTATTATTATTATTATTTATTTATTTTATTTTTTTTTTTTTTTGCTCTATCACAGTCCTCCAATCAACTGGGTGGTATTTATAGTGTGGGGTTCCGGGTTGCATCCTGCCTCCTTAGGAGTCCATCACTTTTCTTAGTATGTGTGCCGTTTCTAAGATCACACTCTTCTGCATGAGTCCTGGAGCTACTTCAGCCTCTAGTTTTTCCAGATTCCTTTTCAGGGATCTTGGGGTCGTGCCTAGTGTTCCTATGATTATGGGTACGATTTCCACTGGCATTTCCCATATCCTTCTTATTTATATTTTCAGATCTTGATACTTATCCATTTTTTCCCTCTCTCTCTCTCTTCAACTCTGGTGTCCCATGGTATTGCAACATCAATAATTGATACTTTCTTCTTGATTTTGTCAATCAACGTAACGTCTGGTCTGTTTGCACGTATCACCCTATCTGTTCTGATACCATAGTCCCTGATGATCTTTGCCTGATCGTTTTTCTATCACTCCTTCAGGTTGGTGCTCGTACCACTTATTACTGCAGGTAGCTGATGTTTCTTGCATAGGTTCCAGTGGAGGGCTTTTGCTACTGAATCATGCCTCTTTTTGTACTGGTTCTGTGCAAGTGCCGGACATTCACTTGCTATGTGGTTTATGGTTTCATTTTTCGTATTGCACTTCCTACATATGGGAGAGATGTTATTTCCGTCTATCGTTCTTTGAACATATCTGGTTCTTAGGGCCTGGTCTTGTGCCGCTGTTATCATTCCTTCAGTTTCCTTCTTTAGCTCTCCCCTCTGTAGCCATTGCCATGTGTCATCGCTGGCTAGTTCTTTAGTCTGTCTCATGTATTGTCCGTGCATTGGTTTGTTGTGCCAGTCCTCTGTTCTGTCTGTCATTCTCCGGTCTCTGTATATTTCTGGGTCTTCGTCTACTTTTATTAGTCCTTCTTCCCATGCACTCTTTAGCCACTCGTCTTCACTGGTTTTCAGATATTGCCCCAGTGCTCTGTTCTCGATGTTGACACAGTCCTCTATACTTAGTAGTCCTCTCCCTCCTTCCTTTCGTGTTATGTATAGTCTGCCCGTATTTGCTCTTGGGTGTAGTGCTTTGTGTATTGTCATATGTTTCCTGGTTTTCTGATCTATGCTGCGGAGTTCTGCCTTCGTCCATTCCACTATTCCTGCGCTGTATCTGATTACTGGCACTGCCCATGTGTTTATGGCTTTTATCATATTTCCGCTGTTGAGTTTTGACTTGAGTATCGCCTTGAGTCTGTGCATATATTCTTTCCTGATCGTGTCCTTCATCTCTCGGTGTTTTATTATTATTATTCTTTTTTTTTTTCTTTTTTTTTTTTTTGCTCTATCACAGTCCTCCAATTCGACTGGGTGGTATTTATAGTGTGAGGTTCCGGATTGCATCCTGCCTCCTTAGGAGTCCATCACTTTTCTTACTATATGTGCCGTTTCTAGGATCACACTCTTCTGCATGAGTCCTGGAGCTACTTCAGCCTCTAGTTTTTCCAGATTCCTTTTCAGGGATCTTGGGGTCGGGCCTAGTGCTCCTATGAATATGGGTACGATTTCCACTGGCATATCCCCTATCCTTCTTATTTCTATTTTCAGATCTTGATACTTATCCATTTTTTCCCTCTCTTTCTCTTCAACTCTGGTGTCCCATGGTATTGCGACATCAATGAGTGATACTTTCTTCTTGACTTTGGCAATCAACGTCACGTCTGGTCTGTTTGCACGTATCACCCTATCCGTTCTGATACCATAGTCCCAGAGGATCTTTGCCTGATCGTTTTCTATCACTCCTTCAGGTTGGTGCTCGTACTACTTATTACTGCAAGGTAGCTGATGTTTCTTGCACAGGCTCCAGTGGAGGGCTTTTGCCACTGAATCATGCCTCTTTTTGTACTGGTTCTGTGCAAGTGCCGGACATTCACTTGCTATGTGGTTTATGGTTTCATTTTTCGTATTGCACTTCCTACATATGGGAGAGATGTTATTTCCGTCTATCGTTCTTTGAACATATCTGGTTCTTAGGGCCTGGTCTTGTGCCGCTGTTATCATTCCTTCAGTTTCCTTCTTTAGCTCTCCCCTCTGTAGCCATTGCCATGTGTCATCGCTGGCTAGTTCTTTAGTCTGTCTCATGTATTGTCCGTGCATTGGTTTGTTGTGCCAGTCCTCTGTTCTGTCTGTCATTCTCCGGTCTCTGTATATTTCTGGGTCTTCGTCTACTTTTATTAGTCCTTCTTCCCATGCACTCTTTAGCCACTCGTCTTCACTGGTTTTCAGATATTGCCCCAGTGCTCTGTTCTCGATGTTGACACAGTCCTCTATACTTAGTAGTCCTCTCCCTCCTTCCTTTCGTGTTATGTATAGTCTGTCCGTATTTGCTCTTGGGTGTAGTACTTTGTGTATTGTCATATGTTTCCTGGTTTTCTGATCTATGCTGCGGAGTTCTGCCTTCGTCCATCCACTATTCCAGCGCTGTATCTGATTACTGGCACTGCCCATGTGTTTATGGCTTTTATCATATTTCCGGCGTGAGTTTTGACTTGAGTATTGCTTTGAGTCTCTGCATATATTCTTTCCTGATCGTGTCCCTCATCTCTTGGTGTTTTATATCCCCTCCTTCCATTTTTCCCAGGTATTTGTATCCTGTCTCATCTATGTGTTTGATGTTGCTTCCCATCTGGTACATTATCCCTTTAGTTCTCGTTACTTTGCCTTTTTGTATGTTGACTAAGGCGCATTTTTCTATTCCAAACTCCATCCTGATGTCCCCAGATACAATCCTTACAGTCTGGATTAGGGTATCTATTTCCTTGATGCTCTTACCATACAGCTTGATGTCGTCCATGAGCATCAGATGGTTGATTCTGTTGCCTCTTTTCTTGAGTTGGTACCCGGCATCCATCTTCTGTAGTACTTTTGTCATGGGAATCATGGCTACAACGAAGAGTAGTGGGGACAGTGAGTCGCCCTGGAAGATCCCTCTCCTGATATTAACCTCTGCTAGTCTTATTCCAGAGCTTGTAAGTATTGTATTCCAGTTGCGCATTGTATTTTTGAGGAAGCTGATGGTGTTTTCCTCTGCCCCATATTATTATTATTATTATTATTATTATTATTATTATTATTATTATTATTATTATTATTATTATTATGATTATTATTATTATTATTATTATTATTATTACTTATTATTATTATTTTATTATTATTAGGGTTATTCAGGGCTATAATCTGTTGAACTGCAAGATTGGGAGAAAATCTGCGTTAGAGAAAAATATTCTATAATAATTGATTATTCGTTTTTAATTTTAGACATTTAAGTGTTTAAATGGCGTCATCTTATAGTATTATCCACCTTTCGTATCTATACAGTCATTGAATAACGTCCTACATTGAACACGTGTGTTAAATTAGGAAAAAAATTTATGTGGAATATTTGGTATTTAGCAAGCATTGTATTCACCTGTTTCTTTATATGAAGTTTTCATAAAAAAAAGATTAGAAGATGTTATTTTATCCAGTTAAATATTTCCATACTCAGATTATCTCATTCAATAAAAATGGAAAAAATTATTCGCTTAGATGTTGATACTTTTAAAAAGTCTATCACTACTGCTATACGGCAAAATATTTGTACATATGGATAAAGACTTTTATTATTTTGGAGAACCTATATTTTATTAGAACAGTGCAGTTTCAAAATTAATGACAAACTTATTAAAAGTTGGTGAGTGAAACGAATATTTTCAAAAGGATCATGAAAGTGGAGAACTTTAAAAAAAAAAAAAAAAAAAAAACTCTCATTAAATGGTAAAGAGTTCACAAAAAATTGGCATAAGAATGGAAAGGTGCGACTAAGGAATTACCACTAACGTACATTTACACACATCCATATTCGCTATATTTTGAGTAGAGCATAAAGAATGCAGAATGTAATTAAATAAAGATTAAAGTGTAATGAAAATTTATGTGTAAACTGAAAATTTCAAAAAGTAGTGAACTTACATGGAAGCGATAAAACTTTCGATATAATGATATTAGGAAACGGATACAAAAAGGAAGCGAAGGTTTAATACAATTCTGAAAGCGAAATATATGAAACTTAAGTAATATAACAAAAACTGCTATAATGATTTTAATTGAATACTGCAACACTCGTATGGAATTATTTGGTACCCTCGTTCAACATTATCTAATTTCTTTTATTTCCTAGCGGTTATTAGTTACTCTTCTAAAATGACGAGTTTTGTCTGTCTCAGAAACCCTTACTTGGTGAGGAAGATTCACAGTTACCTGCATAATGCAGTTACAGGTTATTTGTTGCATTTTTACATGTAGAGTTTATCCATATATAGAAGAAACCGACTTAGACATTAATT
>NC_061092.1:65642844-65650344 GCF_015104395.2 Macrobrachium nipponense
TGCGCTTCACATCACTAATCTACACGTCCGCATCTCATGCTTTTCTCGGCTTCTGAATGTATGAAGCCTCTGGCATCCTCACTACTTATGCCTTTCGGTTTCGATATCACTCTTACTTACGGATTATGTCATTTCATTGTCAAACTTACATGTAGATAACATTGCATAGAAATAATAGCATGTAAAGCTACTGTATGCGTTTATCAGAGTGTATTAAATGAGTAACAAACCTTCCTATCCTCTGTGCAAAATATATCTTATCGATAATCTTCAGCTTCTATATTTACAAACAGGTAATCAACCATTGTCTAACCCTCACATTTCCCCTTAACAATATTATTTTTTAAACCGTCTGCATTAATTTTGCCTTTGACAGAAGGCATAATTAATACAAAATCAAATACCCCTCCCGCGTACCTTAATAATGTACGAAACTATATTTGTCACCTGTTAATCAAAACCTGGTTACCGCTTCCACTCCGTTGTCCCCCAATAGCTTAACTCGTGCATTTGTTTTGATACTTTTGATCCCTTTTTTTGGAGGCTTGACACCGTTCTATATCAGTTAGGAGTCATGCTAGTGTGACGTTGTTCCTTTGATGTACATCTAATAGTTTCACTTACTGACTGGACCTTCAAGGAACGATGGGAAAAATTGAAAACGGTGAAAATGCACATGCCTGGAAAACGAATTGGTAAGTCCTAGGAGAGAGAGAGAGAGAGAGAGAGAGAGAGAGAGAGAGAGAGAAGAGAGAGGGAACGTGCGCGTAGGTTTGATACGGCAATGACAATGGCTGCTATTCCTCCAAAAAAGAGAAACCCAAGCTGGTTTCAGGTCATGAAATGCAGTCAGAGACAATTATTCCTCGCTGAGGTATAGATCGAAGAAATCCTTGCACGCTCTAATATGTTATCTGTTTCACCTAAAAATATTAGTTACAAGATTACAAGAGATATTTTTTTAAGTAAAAAACAAACCTTCCTAATTTTTTCGATAATAATTTTACAACTCTAAAGATTCTGCTACTATCAATAATCATATATTAATAAGATCGCCTATCTATGTCAATTATTTATAGCAACAATTTTCAGTACGGGAGAGAACAACACCCGTCTTGTAGGCGAGTTAGAAAAGGATGCAACAATCTAAGCAAACGTGAGGCACAGGCAAAGCAGATCGCGTAAGTAAGCCAACCCTTTAACAGCCTTCGTTGTTAGCACAGACTAACAACAGCGTTTGACCTTGACCAATTTTGTTTTGGTCATACAAATTTTAGGGCATTGCCAAAAAAAAATAGAAACATTTTTGTTTTTCTGTCTGTATAATACCTAAAGAAAAACGGAACAAAGACTATCAGCACCTCGCTCTATCGTTTAGTTTATCACACGGACAAAAGACAAAACCTGTGCAAAAGCAGTTGTACCTTCAGTTTCCAGGTTAATCGCAGATGCTTGTGAGTTCTGAGATGTTTCTAATAAGATGTACCACCATAAATATCTACTGAACAACGTCTCACGTTTTAAATCTACTGAAGAAGGTGAGCGGCTGGGGAATGCCCTGGACCATCTGCTCAAGGACGGCCCGCAAATGACGTTACTGGCGTCAGTGGTGAGGCATAAGGGGCGCGGTGGGGTCCTGATAGGACAAGGTGGTGGCTTTGGCGAGGGCCATCTTCGTTTTGTGGAAGGCCTGCATCTGCTGTGCTTCCCACATCAGGTTCTTTGGTTTGCCCTTCAGGACCTGTGTTAGAGGGGATATTCTGATGAATTCTTGCAGGGCCTTGATTGTTGTTGGGGTCAGGAACTTCTGCACTGCATCCACCTTCGAGGCCATGGGGCGCACTCCTGCGGTGGAGATTTCGTGTCCGAGGAAGTCCACCCTCTTGGAGCCGAAGGTACACTTTTCAAATCAGACGGCCAACCTGTTTTCCTGCAGGCGTCCAATTCATCATCATCCTAACAATGAAAGACATATTAACAAGCCGACAGCAGTCATATCCATATTTGTTTAAAACAACTGACACTCGGAATTCCTTGTACTTTCCAATCGGGGAGATGATTTTGGAAAATTTGGAAACAATAACTTATCAACAGTTCATCCAAATCCCGTAAGAGGTAATCCACCGAATGATTTTACAAAATTTCTTAAAGATCCCTAGATCCCTTCTCGAGACCTTTTCCTAGAAACAGATAAACACACACATATACACAAGTGAGAACATTGTTTCTATCAAGAAAAGGCTGACAATGATTTCATACTTTTGTATCATGAGCGTTTTGGAGAGGAAATCACTTCTCTCTGACTGGAGTTCCATCAGCACAACTGAGCAACACCATCAGCAACCAATTTTAAATATTAGTGTAATATTATTGGTTTATGAATAGAAATTGGCTGATGAGATGCAATTAGTTCTATCGTTAATAAAAGAAAGATAAAGTGGCGTTTTGAAAGCTTGCTGTTGTAAAGTAGCAATAACAGAACTACAAGTGGAGACATAATGCCAATATCACCAATATCGGGTAGACAGGTTCAAGACATTTACCGAGGCCGCTGCTGCTGATATGAAATAGTGCGAGAAAATTAAGCAGAATTGTCTAAAATACCAGTAGTAAACTACATAAGGTATACTGACCTGGGTTTGGGTAAGAAACGAAAAAGAAAATTATGCAATAGGACCATATTATTTAATACAGGAGGGGTATTACTACCCACTAACAATCTGAATGCAACAAACCACTAAAGACTTGAAAAACGTTAATAAGATAATGCAAATACAAAGCAATGAAAATAATTCCTGAAATTCAGGTTACAGTTTAATTATCAGCTAAATCAATCATTGATGAGAAAAAGATGATGGGCTGTAACAATTATTCACGAAATATGAACCATCAGGGTCTAAACGAATGCCATCATCTTCCTAACTTATAGAAAAATAAATCATGCTCCATAAGGCATCAGTCTCTACATGGAAGGACATGGAACAGTTCAACATAAACGATAAAATTCGAGCAAAATCCTTTCTGCGAAGTTCGTCATGAAAGTGAGTGTTGTGAAACACCTTCCCTCACAGGCACCACCATTTTCTTCATGACCTCATTTCCCTTCCCTTCCGCCTGGGAAGATCGCAATTGTTCTGTGAAGACTGTTTTCGTTCGGAGTTGGAAAAAAAAATTCTCAGGTGCAAGTGGGGGATCTAAACAACGTCAATTTAGTGTAGCATGAACATTTCTTGTTCGGTCATTTGTTTTCCACTTTTTGGGGACAACATAACTTTTTGATTGGAGATAAATGAATGAAGCATATTTTGTGTTGACTGATGTTCATACAGCTGATGAGTCTCATATATGAAAGACCCACATATGCCTAAATCAAAAGAATTAACGAGATCATTTCAAGTCAGTGACGTAACAATCAGATGAGAGATAATGAAAGAGGGCAAAGTTGATGACGGTCGGACGCGTTTCGTCTTGAATTGTAATTGTGACAACAAATTGGAGAAGATAGTAGACAAGACATTAAATGTCACACGGAAAAGTAGCAACCGAACACCTCACTCCTCCATTTGAGTACTATATGAATTATTTGCAGATGTGTAATTTCCCCCGTAGGATTTTTATGCATTATCTTCAAATGGTTGGATGTTTTTTTGCACTTATTAGTGTATCATATATTTTCATAAGATTTAACCTTTACAAATGCTCTCAGAATTGAGCACAGCCTTAAAAGAGCAACTAGCATTCGCAAATGAATCATGGCTGAGCGATTCTAGTTAAGATAAGAGTTGCTTCATCTGCCTCCACACCTGAGGAAAGGTTCATCTTCAAAGGAGTCCCTTACTCGGTGAATGTGAAGAAGTGTGTCTAGAGTTTTCAAGTCTCCCAGTTTCATTTGCTTAACTTTGGTCTTCGTCAGAATAACAGTAGAGCCAATATCATCTTTGAAGTCAAAGGTCCCGTCTTGTTTTGTTAAGTGTCTTCTCATCAATTTACTATTTTCCAACATTGTCTGATATTTTCTCCATGTCTATTTTGAACAAATTGTAAACTTTACTGCTTGTACTGCTAATAAAAAAAAGTCTGCTAACCGACTGCCCATTAGAAAAAGTCTGTTAGCTCACGACCAATAAAAAATAACAAAACAAGAAAAACGTTTCTTCACTTCACTACTTATGCAAAAGTCTGGGAATTCGCTGTTAGAAAAAAAAAAAAAAAAAAAGTCCGCCCGCTCAATGCGTATAAAACAAAACAAAAAAAGTTATGTATGCTCCCTTTATTGAAATTGATGGCTCGGTGTACCTTCCTCGCTGCATTTTCCTCGATCAGTTCCAAAGTCATGAGAAAAAGCAAGCGATGAAAAACAAGGTTATTTACATTTCTCGAAACTGTCATTAGAATAGTTTTTCTCAATCAGATCACGACAGGACCGCCTCCCTAATGCCTTTATTTATCCAAAGACCAAGGAAAGAAAGGGAAAGAAAGCAGCACCGAAGGAGACGACAGATAGATGGAAGGTTTTCAGAGGCAAGGAAGGAAGGGCAAGAACAGAATTCGGAGGGTTGGTGCTAGAAGGAAGGATACTTTCATATTTCCACCTAACTAACTTGCGGATTCCAGACTTCCAAAGAGTGGATGTGTGAAGAGGTGTCCCATGGGGTACTTAAGGCCGCCTGAGATAGGGTCAGGTTCCTTATGTAAATTCAGTGAAATAGCAGTTGCCTAATAAAACAATGAAACGCGCATTATTAAAAGTATGCCTCGAAACCAGAAAAATTAAATGTAACTGAAATGTTTATGAAAAATACTTAGATATAAATCCCCTAGTTGTGAGAGGTAGAAGGAAAAGGCGTAAAAGGTGAATTCCACAAGTAAAAGCTATGATATTGAAAGTTATTTTCATATATGAAAATAATTCTAAATTTTTAGAGTTATTTTTAATAACACTGGAGCTATTCTCAACCAGTTCAAAATGCCAACCAAACTTCAGTTAAACTAAAGAATCAAAGACCTGTTTTGGTACAACTGATACTTTTTGACTTGTTATTTAGTGAATTTGCGCCAATTTGTGACAGGGAAAGAAATTCAGTAGGTGGTAATCCGATAGATCAGAAACTTTAGTTATCATTATTACTAAAGGTACTTGCTGTCAGTTTATTTATGTTTAACCAAATGAGGAGTATCTAGTAAACATGAATAACTACTTCAAGGCGAAAATATCAAATCGTTAGATAGTTGGAAATCGGTCCCCAAGCTACCCCAAGAATCACATACAAAATTCCATCCAACCTCACGATTATTTGTCTGTGATTGCAAGTTATCCGTCTGAGTAACCTGAAGCAGAAACCGACAGAAGGCAAAATACAGAGATAAGGAAAGAGCTGAAAAGAGAATCATATAACTTCCCGATAAACCTGTATATGACTTTAAGATATAACGGTTAAAAATGAAGCAATATTTCAATCAAAAAAAAAATATCGATAATAATAAACAAATAAAAAGAATAATAAATAAAATGAAAGGAAAGTATAATACCAGGAAAAAAATGTGATTTTTATAAAAAATGTAAACTTGGCGGGTTAAAAAGTAACCTATAAAGACAAGAACGAAATATAATTGAAAAGAATATATCCACGAAATATAGAGAAGCTTATGGCATCGGAAACAGACAAGACAACCGCAGAGAGAAATCATTGGGATGTGACCTTGAATTGAACAGAAATGATAAAGAAAACACTTAAAATCTGTATGAAAATGGGATCTCGAAACATTGAGGATACTATAGCAACAACAAAAAAAGTCATGGAAATTAAATTGAGGTAAAAGAAAAAAATTATAAGTAACCCCATTACAAACAGCCATAAAAGTTACAGGACCGGACAATTAGAACAGTTATTGTGAAACTGCCATTGCAATACCATTAAAGTAAAACAAGAGTAATGAAAGTGTAACAACCAAAGAAATATTGGGGAAACACGAATTTGCCTTATTATGAAGTATGAGGAAAAGTAGGCAGTTCATAGTTTCGATAAAGATCTGGAGTTCTCTTATTTCTTACGTGCTCTCATTAACGGACACCTCTGCTCCTTCTTGCCGATGATGTCCTTTTCTGGTGCCCAGTGGAGCAGGACTAGTTTTGGGCGTTAGGATGTCGACCTATCATCCTACTTACTAAAATTAATCCTCATTGTATAACCTGTAAAAGAGGAACGAAGCAATACTACATCACAGTGTGAGCATTTTCAATGGGCCTTTGCAAAGATGGATAAAGGTTAAAAACTGTAAGTTCTAAGAAATGCGTCATTGAAAAATATAATAATAATAATAATAATAATAATAATAATAATAATAATAATAATAACTCAACGCCGGAAATATGATAAAAGCCACAAACACAAGGGCAATGCCAGTAATCAAATACAGCGCAGGAATAGTGGAATGGACGAAGACAGAACTCCGCAGCATAGATCAGAAAACCAGGAAACATATGACAATACACAAAGTACTACACCCAAGAGCAAATACGGACAGACTATACATAACACGAAAGGAAGGAGGGAGAGGACTACTAAGTATAGAGGACAGCGTCAACATCGAGAACAGAGCACTGGGGCAATATCTGAAAACCAGTGAAGACGAGTGGCTAAAAAGTGCATGGGAAGAAGGACTAATAAAAGTAGATGAAGACCCAGAAATATACAGAGACAGGAGAATGACAAACAGAACAGAGGACTGGTGCAAGAAACCTATGCACGGACAATACATGAGACAGACTGAAGAACTAGCCAGCGATGACACATGGCAATGGCTACAGAGGGGAGAGCTCAAGAAGGAAACTGAAGGAATGATAACAGCGGCACAATATCAGGCCCTAAGAACCAGATATGTTCAAAGAACGATAGACGGAAATAACATCTCTCCCATATGTAGGAAGTGCAATACGAAAAATGAAACCATAAACCACATAGCAAGCGAATGCCCGGCACTTGCACAGAACCAGTATAAAAAGAGGCATGATTCAGTGGCAAAACCCTCCACTGGAGCCTGTGCAAGAAACATTAGCTACCTTGCAGTAATAATGGTACGATTACCAACCTGGGAAGAAGTGATAGAAAACGATCAGGCAAAGATCCTCTGGGACTATGGTATCAGGATGGGTAGGGTGATACGTGGAAATAGACCAGACGTGACGTTGATTGACAAATTCAAGAAGAAAGTATCACTCATTGATGTCGCAATACCATGGGACACCAGATTTGAAGAGAAAGAGAGGGAAAAATGGATAAGTATCAAGATCTGAAAATAGAAATAAGAAGGATATGGGATATGCCAGTGGAAATCGTATCCATAATCATAGGAGCACTAGGCACGATCCCAAGATCCCTGAAAAGGAATCTAGAAAAACTAGACGCTGAAGTAGCTCCAGGACTCATGCAGAAGAGTGTGATCCTAGAAATGGCGCACATAATAAGAATAGTGATGGACTCCTAAGGAGGCAGGATGCAA
>NC_061092.1:65655344-65682844 GCF_015104395.2 Macrobrachium nipponense
TCTTTATCACAAGAACAGAAGACAGGAACAGAAGCTAAAGCATTTTCACCCTTCAAATTTTCGGTTAATTTCAGATACCTGTGAGTTCTGAAATGTTTCTAACCGGATGCACCACCATAAGATCCCATTGATTCTACTTACATACTCGCAGCAGATTTTGGGAACAATAACTTATTAACAGTTCATCCAAATCCCGAAAGAGGTAATCCAACGAAAGATTTGACAAAATTTCATAACGATCCCTTGACGCCTTCCCGAGACCTTTTCCTAAAAACAGATCAGATATACTATACACGAGTAAACACATTGTCTCTATCACGAAAAGGCTGAGAATGATTTCATACCGTTTGTATCGGGAGCTGCTTTGGAGAGAAATTCGCTAGTCTCTGATTAGGATTCCATCAGCTCCCATTTTTTAATATTCGTGTAAAATTTTGTGTTTTATGGATAGAAATTGGCTGATGAGATGCAATTAGTTCTATCGCTGAAGAAAGAAAGATAAAGTGTCGTTTTGAAGTCTCTTAGTCTAAAGTAGCAATAATGCAGCTAGAAGTGGAAATATAAAGGCAATATCGGGTAGTCAGGTTAACTATATTTCCAGAGGCCGCTACCGCTGATCTAAAATATCGGTAGTAAATTGAGCAGAATTGTTAAACAGGGTATAATGACGTGGGTTTGGGTATGAAATGAAAAAGCAAACTACGCAATAAGGCAATATTCATTAATATAGGAGGGGTATTACTACCCACTAACGAATCTGAATATAACTAACCACTAAGACTTATAAAACGTTGATAAGGATAATGCAAATACAAAACAATGAAAATAATTCAAAAACTTGAAGTTACAGTTTAATTATGCGCTAAATCAATCATTAATGATAAAAAGAAGAAAGGCTGTAACAACTATTAACGAAATACGAACCTCATGGTCTAAACGAATCCCATCACCTTCCCGACTTAAACGATATCATTCGAGCAAAACCCTTTCCGCAAATGACCTCATTTCCCTTCCCTTCCGCCTGGGAAGATCACAATAGTTCCGTGATGACTGTTTTCGTTCTGGTTTTGAAAAAACGTTTTCGAAGCGAGGTGTTATTGTCCTTCTCAGGTACAAGTGTCGGTTCCAAACAACGCCAATTTAGTGTAGTATGAACACTACTTGGTCGGTCATTTCTTTTCCATATTTTGGGAAAACATGGCTATTTGATCGGAGACAGATAAAGGAAGCATAGTTGATAAGTCTCAAATATGAAAGATCCACATGTGCCTAAATCAAAAGAATGCACAAGATCATTTAAAGTCAGTGTGGGAGTGACATCTGCCCTGTGAGGAAGAGTCTGGTGGGTGCGGCAATCTCACATCTTTTGTTTATGCTAACAGTTGCTGAATTTAAAATTTTTTCTGTTCATTCTGTTATTTAACCCTTAAACGCTGACTGGACGTATTTTTACATCGAAAATTTTTTTTGTCTCTCGGGTGCCGACTGGACATATTTTACGTCGACATACAAAAGTTTTTTTAAAAATTCGCGGAAAAATACTTTTAGGCCTACCAGCCAAAAACTCTTGAATCACGCGCCTTGGGGGATCCTGGGAGTTCACGGATCAAGGTGTTGTTTTGTTTACAATCGTAATGCAGGTGCGCAAGCGCGAATTTCTTTCTTGCCGCACTAAAAAGTATCTGTGACACATCTCGGAAATTATTTCGTCACTTTGACATAATTTTGTACCATTTTAAATTAGCCGTTACATGGAGTATATATATGAAAATGTGCGCATTTTTATTTGAAGAAGTACAACAAAAAAAATATTCATATTGTAGCTTTTATCAGTTTTGAGATATTTTCATATAAATAACGATAAGTGCCAAAATTTCAACCTTCGGTCAAACTTTGACTCTATCGAAATGGTCGAGAAACGCAATTGTAAGCTAAAACTCTAATATTTTAGTAATATTCAATCATTTAAATTAATTTTGCAACTAATTGGAAGTCTCTAGCACAATATTTCGATTTATGGTGAATTTATGAAAAAACATTTTCCTTACGTCCGCGCGGTAAGTTCATGCACAATACAACTAAAAACAACCCATGGTTGTAGCTTTTATCAATTTGAAATATTTTCATATAAAAAAATGATAAGTGACAAATTTTCAACCTTCGGTCAATTTTGACTCTACGAAATGGTCGAAAACGCAATTGTAAGCTAAACGCTATATTCTAGTAATATTCAAGCATTTACCGTTCATTTTGCAACAAATTGGAACAAGTCTCTAGCACAATATTTCGATTTATGGTGAATTTATGAAAAAAATAACATTTTCTTTACGTCCGCGCGGCGGTAACTCTTCCGAAAAAAATCATACGTGCGATTGTGGTAATGTTTGCACCATTTTAAATTAGCCGTTACAAAACGTTTTATATATGAAAATGTGCGCAATTTCATGTATAATACAACAATAAATAGTTGAAGGTTGTAGCTATTCTCATTTTCGAAATATTTGCATATAAATCACGATAAATAGAAAAAAAAACCACGTTCGGTCAAATTTGACTCTACCGAAATGGTCGAAAAACGCAATTGTAAGATAAAACTCTTACAGTCTAGTAATATTCAGTCATTTATCTTCATCGTGAAACAAATTCGAAGTCTCTAGCACAATATTTAGATTTATGGTGAATTTAAAAAAAAAATCTTTCCCTCCCTCCGCGCGCGGATTCTCCGCCACAAATCTCCGAAATGCGTATGTTCCTTATTCTCGGAATATTTGTTCCGTTTCATATTAGGCATTTCAGGAGAGTTTTATATATGAAAATGTGGCGCAATTTCATGTAGAATAAAAACGAAAAATATTTGAAGGTTGTATCTTTTTGTATCTTTTCTTATTTCCGAAATAATTGCATATAAAAAAAATATATAATATAAAAAATTCGACATTCGGTCAACTTTACCTAGTCAGATATGGTCTAAAACTGCATTTGTAAGCTAATATTCTTACAGTATAGTAATATTCAATCATTTGTCTTCATTCTGAAACATATTGGAAGTCTCTAGGACAATATTTAGATTTATGGTGAATTTTTGAAAAAAATATGTGTTTACGTAAGCGCGTTACGAATTCATGCATTATTTTGTGATAATATTTTCTCTGTGTTGCTTTTATCGTTTTTACAATGTGTTATATATCAAAATGATCGCAATTTAGTGCACATTACAACGAAAAAAAAAGTAACTTGTTACCTTCAACCGTTTTTGCGCACAGCGCGATTTGAATACAATTATATATGAAATTTCGTTTTTGCGCTATCATATATCGCATTATTTATATATGATAATGATAACTTTTTTCATTTCTGATGGTTTGCATACTAAACTTCAAGCAATGACAAAAAAAGGAGCCAAAAATGAACTCTTAATCTTAAAAACTAAGCGCGTGTGATTTTTTGAAAAAAATATTTTTTCTGTTTCCGCGCTCACTCTGAAACACTTCCGGCACGGGACGAGCATTTTTTTTTTTACCGCTTCGGCTTTTAAGGGTTAACTTACCGTCAATGACACATACACGATCTCGCACACACTCTAGCACCCCTCTCTCTCTCTCTCTCTCTCTCACACACACACAGACACACACACACACACACATATATATATATATATATATATATATATATATATATATATATATATATATATATATATATATATATATATATATATATATATATATATATATATATATATATATATATATATATATATATATATATATATATATAATATATATATATATATATATATATATATATATATATATATATATATATATATATATATATATATATAACGCGAATGTAAAAAGCAATGTCGATTTCAAAACAAATTGAATAGTTTAAATTTGAATTTTTGTATCAATATGGTTAGTTTTGATGTCTCTCTGCTTACAAAAGTGCCTGTGGATGATTTATTTGAATTTTTGGAGGATAAATTTGAACGCTGTGACATTCCCTTAACTGTAGCAACCTCAATAGTCCCTCATAAGGTTATTTAGCAATGATAGTACATTTCTCTTTAATCGGGAATTTTTTGTACAAAAGTTTGGCATGGCTATGGGTAAGCTCCCTTTTTATCTCATATCCTTAGAAGTCTTACGTGGAATTTTTTTTACACAAAATTCCTACCCAGAATTTTACCCCAAAATATTGTATTGTTTAGGTATGTGGATGATATTTTCTGTATTTTGCCAGTTCACGAAAATCTCCAGGAATTCCTTATTAATCTCAATAATTTGGTCCTTCTATAAAATTTAGTGTGGAGGGAAAAAAGAAATTGTAATTTGAATTTTCTTGATTTAACTGTCCATAGAAATGATAGAAATTTCACTTTTCATTTCTTTCAAAAATCACTAACATTGCCTCTTTTATTCATTACACTCCAATCACCACCAAAATGTTAAATTCTCTGTTTTTTTTCTGGGATGTTCTTAAGGGCTTTGCCTGTCTGTAGCCTTCAGGTTATTGGTGCTGAGATTAAAACTGTTTATTGATATTGTCTTGAAACTTAAGTACTCAAGGTTATTTTTGTAGATGTGGCATGGAAAAGAGCTAGAAAAACGTTTATTTTATTTAACTAATGACAAACTTGAATTTATTAAGCATAACTTTCTAAAATTACCCTATGATGATAGGTTTTTAGATATTCCTAGAATTTTTAAAGCTTTTTAACATAAAAGTTGTTTTCAGTAATATTAGTGTCAAGAGTTTGGTAAAAATAATTTTCCTAAAGGTGTTCCAGGCTGCATATATGAAATTCCTTGCAAAAACTGTGATAAAATATATTACAGACAAACCGGAAAATCCTTTTCACAACGAATCAAACAGTACTAATATTCTGGGAGATTTGGACAAATATCGAATGCATTATTCGTTCATATAAGAGATTTACATCATCTTATTAACCGGAGTCAAGCAAGAGCCTTAATCTCATGTAATGACACAGTTAAAAGGAATATCATTGAATCTAGTTTCATCAGTGCCTTCATTATGAAATAAAGTTGTAGATAATTATAAGCAAGAAAATTCTATATTCTGTTTTATACATGTTTTGGGACTTTGTATAGCTAAGCTTTAGTGAATAAATCTAAGTTTAAGTTTGTGACCGTGTGATATCCGATCATCCTGGATTATATCTTTGAAGTTTACACTTTTGACAATTAACTAATCATCTTGGTATTCCTGATCCTTTTGTTTACCTGGGAACTTTCTTTCTAACTGTATTTCATTCGTTCCTTGACAATGTCTTAATAAAGACTAAAGCGCTTCGATTTTTGCCTATCATTTTCCTGTGGTATTCACTTATATATATACACTCACACACATACCAACATATATATATATATATCTATATATATATATATATATATATATATATATATATGTATATGTATCTATATATATATATATCTATATATATATACTATATTATATATATATATATATATATAATATATATATATATATATATATATATATATCTATATATATATATATATATGTACAAGACATTTCATATTCTCACATGGCGACAGGAAAGATTAGTAATTATAAGAACTTGGTATTTTAAATTGCCCTACTCTTGGTACCATAAAACTGTCTTTCCTGCCGTCCAGTCTTTAAGATGGGTAGTTTGCTAACTCCTCCTCCTTCCATATGCTTTACTCGAGCGAAAACGGCGACGAGGAGCCAGGGAGCGGCCGTCAGGCAGTCTCAGAGAGAGAGAAAAGAGAAGAGATCGAGACCTCGCTCACCTGGGAAGGTTCCTACAATTTTGATTCGTTCGACATGCTTGTCTTAGACTAATGTTTCGAGTGGTTATATTTATGACGTATTGTCTCCCATATTACGACATAGCAAAATTATATTAGGTTTACCGTTCATTTCAGGATGGTGTTTGGTTTTCGGTGTATCGGCCCTTTTATTTCCTTCCTGATACTAATGTAAACTTCAGTTGCTCAATTGTAAGGTAATTTTAAGTGGGTTATTATTCCTATGGGTATCTTCTACATAAATGACCATGACTTTCCGATACTAATCTTCCTGAATATTTCTTTACAGACAGCGAGCGAAGCAGAACGAAGGAAACGCCCTACGATCTACGTGAATTGCCTTGTTCTCCTACCAATTGTTTGTAACCTCGGTACTAAGTTATTTTAAAGGCTTATTTATGTAATAAATATCATATTTAATTACATTTTTCCTTCCAACCTTTATTTCAAACCTCACAGAATTTTATGGTGTTCGGCTTATGGTGCCCAACGTGGGGCAACACGAAGAAAGGTGCTTAATGATGGTGCAGATGATCCAGCAGAGAATTGACCACGACTGGGGCTCCCAATAGTCTCTCATATTTCTATTTGCAGGACATTGACATTTTCCTTTCCAGGATATTAACATTTTATTGAAATATAATTTTCCTTTTCAGAAAATTAACATTTTATTGTTTTGCATTTGTTATACTTTTGTTATAATGGCTTAACAGGTACTGATCGGACAACGAAAAGTCATTCGGAGAAAAGTCGCCGAACAATTCAATAGGTCTGACACCTATTCTGCCCTTACACAAGAAGAAAGGTTAGCTATTAAAGGTCTTCTTGTTAATTATAGAAACAAGTTGTCAGAGCTCGAGATGATCAAATCCTCTTGAAGAAATTTCCTGACTTATCTGATGAAGCAGAGTTAGAGCCAGAATTAACAAGTTGCCAGGATTATCTAAACAAAATTGAGCATTGTCTACCATTATTTGAGATTTCCAGGGGTAAGAATGATTCTAATAATATTCCCGACGTGGCCCGCAGTTTACTGAAACGGCCAACAGCTCCTCTTCTTAAGTTTACAAGTAAAGGAGAAGATTTCTTGAAATTTATAGCAGAGTTTGAGGCTACAACTAATGCATTTCAGTATCCAGACAGAGATTTACTTTTATTGCTGAAGCAACAGATAGACGGTCGAGCAAAGACTTTATTAAGTTCTCTGGAAGCTGATAAACCGCGTTATGTAGATGCCAAAGAACTATTGATTTCCGCCTTTGCTACTAAGGAGGTTTGTAAAAACAATGCAATTAGGAAAATTACGGAGTTAAGTCCAAGAGAGGGTGATGATCCCTTCACATTTATTTCCATCCTCCGATCAGTATGCGAAGCAGTCAAGACTTTTAACATTGAAGTGGATGAATTTGTCAGATATTTTGCTTGGCACGGCTTAAATGGTCGCTTTCAGCGTCATCTTCTTAATATTACAGGAAAGACTCCTCCTTCCTTAAATGACATTATTTTCACATTTCTTTGCAGCCTGTGAAAGGTACGAAACTGACGGGAAAGGTGTTGAAAGCTTGAAATGTAAAGCTTCACCTGTCAAGACGTTAACACACTCTCTTCGTAAAGAGAGAACTACCAGCATGGCTGCGGAAGCAGTAACATATGATAAAGACAGGTCTTCGCCTCAATGTTCTTTGTGTTCTGCGGTTGGAAATACTGATAAATTTCACTTTATTCATAAGTGCCCTAATTTTCTTTCTCCTACAGATAAAGTGCATATTTTAAAATCTAGAAATGGATGTGTAAAATGCGGCCAGTTTAATCATGTTTCCGGTAAGTGCCGTTTTAAATTCAAGAGACGCTGTTCAAATTGTAACAGCTGGCATATGACTTACCTGTGTGATAGGAGTCAGTCACCAGGCAGAAACCCTAACAATATTAATAACGGCAAATCCAAGGTGGAAACTTCTCCTCAAATAAGCAGCGGTGTTGCCCGTCCTTCCACTTGTCATGTTGATATGCCCCCCCCCCCCCCCCCCCCCCCCCCCCCCACCCCCACTTTTACCCACCTTTTCATTTAAAGTTGGGGGGACTGTTTACAGAGGACTGACTGAAGGACAGTGGTTCGCAGAGCACGTTTGTCACTAAGAAATTGGCGGAGGAGAATAATCTTAAAATTATTAACTCTAAAAGTAAAGCTAACAGTTAATGGGTTTAATGGCAACAAGGAGTATTTTACTGAAATTGTTGAAGTTCCTGTTACGATCGGAGATAAATCCTTAATAATTTATTGCTTGGTTGTACCAAACATTAATGTATCATTGAAATTACCTCTGCTTGGTAGATTAGTTGATAAATTTCAGGCACAAGGTGTTAAACTAGCTGATCAATTCCTTCATAAATTTTCTCATGAAATTGATAATGTTCAGCTCATTTTAGGTACAGACTTCGCTCATTGTATTGCAGGTATTACAGATACAGTTTTTGGAGGAATAAATTCATAGATTTATACTGAGTGTCATGCAGGTATTTTGCTGTCTGGTAGCATTGATTTAATTGATTAAGAATATTGATAATTTAGCTGATACGAGAGTGCAAACCTCGGCTGTTAGTAACCCATTTGAGTGTAGTTCTGCTATTCATATCCAGAGTAGTTCCTTTTGCTGAACTCTAAAGTTGATATTTTTGCCGATGATGACATATCTAACTTTGAAGTAAACTGTTCATTTTCTGTAATAAATGAAAGAGGTATGCTTATGGAGAAACCACTGCAGGACCCAGGCCACTCTGACTCAACTTCTAGAGGATCTGAAATGTAATTATTACTTAAATTACGATCAGAATTTCTACAATGATGAAAGTATTGAACTTAACAACCAGTTGGTCGAATTTACCATCAAAACCCTTCGTCTTAGGGAGTCTGATGGACGTATTATCGTTCCCTTGTTGTGGAATGGGAAAGTTTCTCATTTACTTTCAAAGAATGAAAATCTATCTAAGTTGATATTAAGGTCTAATTCTCAAGAGACTTAAACGACATCCAGAACGTTTGCAGCTCGTTGACCAAAACAATTAAGGAGCAATTGAAGGCAGGCATAATTGAGCCCATTTATGATTTAGAGGTGTTTAAAAGTGAGAACCCTCAACATTCTTTTTTACCACACATGCCTATCTTTAAGCTGGATAAGGATAGTACCAAATGTAGGATTGTTTTTTTATTTTTGTCCAATAAACCTTAGGGATTCTTCCAATAGTATAGCTTTATCACATAACCAGTGCATGTATTCAGGGCCTACGTTTAAACTAAAAATTGTCCTCTTCCTTTTTACAGCTTAGGATTTGTGACCAAAAGTTACTCTTATTTGACCTTAAAAGCCTTTAATATGTTATCCTTAACAGAAACTGATCAGTCTAAGTTCGTTATTTTTTTGGTACAAAAATGTGAGTCAAGGTGATTTTTCCTTATTGGCTTTTAAGAATGTAAGATTACCTTTTGGCCTTAGATGTAGTCCCTTTTTATTAATGATTTCATTATATTACATACTTGTGTTACAACCTTCAGAGGATTCTCGAATAGCAGATTTAAAGAAATGTATCTATTCCATGATTTATATGGACAATGGGGCGGGCTATTACTGCCAATACTTCAGAGGAGTTAGACGTGGGTCGTAATTATAAACAGCTTTCGAATATATTCAATCCTATAATTTGACGTTCAGCAGGTTGTAACTAATGACTCAATTTTACAGGATGAAGTGGACCGCGAAGCCGAGTAACAAGTTGTTTGGTTTAAACTGGGACCGATGTTCTGACGAAATTTTCACTAAACCAATTTTTCTTGATCCCAATGCTAATACTAAAAGGTCTCTTTTTACAAACCATTGTGCTTACAGTTTGAAACCTTTTTGCTTTTTAGTTTTAATATGCCATTGTTTAACCGCTGTAGATTGTTCATGCATCAATTACAGCGTCAAAAGAATTTACATTGGGATCAACCATTAACGCAAGAATTGCAGAGAGAATGGATTAATATTTGCAGGCAAACCAACAGAGATCCTCCTTTAAAAATTTGCTAGGTGTGTTGGTCCCAAGAGAGGAGATGGGCAGTTTATGAATATTTTATTTTTTATTTTTTCAGATGCAAGTAAGGACATATTTGGTTGTGTACTCTATTTAGCATATTGAATCCAATCGCTTCAGCTTTATACATGCCAAAACCGACTTGTAAATAAGCAACTGCAAGAGTAATAAATCCATGCCCTCTCTGGAAACTTAACGCAATACATTTAAGTGTTGAGTGTGCTCTTGATATTTACATAGAATTTGTCTGGGTCCCTGCTTGCTTGTTAAAACCCTTGCAGGTTAATAATATTTACGTATATACTGATTCTCTCTGTGCCTTACATTGGCTGAACTCTGCTGCTTTGAAATTGGACAAATTAAATAAACATTCTCCATTTGTCGAAAGACTTCATAAATATACCAAAAGAAATGTGTGAAACTGTTCCTATAAAAATTTAGCTTTATTCAGGAAAAAACAATCCTGCGGACATAATCACCAGATGTGTGTCATACAAACCAGTTGCAAAATTCTTGCTTTTTTTCAGGACCAGATTTAAGTATAAATGAAGTTCCAGAATTGTCAACTACTATACCAGCATTCGAGATGCCCACTGAGGTTCAAGCAACTCCTTCCATAGCTCGGGTTATTGAAGTTGCTAACAATCTTTTTGATATTAATAATTATTCCAATTTCAGGAAACTTGTATTGATTTTTCGCAGAATTTTCTTAGTGGTGCACAAGTGGAAGCTGAAAGCGAAAACTGCTTGCTCACTAGTTCGCTAATTACTTTGCCCAGGCTATAAATTACTTGTTAAACACTGAACAAAGGAAGCATTATCCTGAGGTATATTCTTACCTACAGCATGGTCTTAATTCCAGAAAAGACATTCCTCCTATTATAACGCAACTTAATTTATTTTTAGATTCACAGGGTCTTCTGAGAGTTAAGAGTAAATTCAGAAAATGGAATTATGGCTTAAGTGGAAATTACCCTTTATTATTGCACCCAGACAGTCATTTGACCAAACTAATTATTTGGGATGCACACCTCAAATTATTACATTCAGGATGTTATTCTGTATTAACGGAGCTCAGAAAGCATTATTACATTCCTAAACATTTCTCAGTTGTGAAAAAGGCTCTTAAACAGTGTGTTCATGTCGTTGGTTTAATATCGTTTTACAAGGTTAAATCAGAACTTTTACAGAGACTGCAGAGCGATCCTCCCAACGGTATCCTTTTTCTAACATAGTTATGGTATTTAGGACCCTTCAATACGAAGGATGGAAAAGAGACCCGTAAGGTTTGGTTACTATGTATCACCTGTACTTGGTCTAGGGCAGTTAACCTCAAAATTTGTAGGAGTTTGAATGTTGCAGAATTTTTTAAGAGCATTTCAGCTACACTGCTTTGAGTACGGGATTCCTCAACTTTGTATTAGTGATCTTGGAACTCAGTTGGTGGCAGGAGCTAATACCATAACTTCCTTCATTATTGACCCTCAGACGCAATAATATTTTGAGGAAAATAATGTAAAACCTCGCTCCTTTCAGCAATATTTCAAAGGCTGCAGTCAATTGGGATCATTAGTAGAAAGCTGTGTAAAAATGGTCAAAAGATTAATGTTTGGAGCAATTAAGAATTTTGTATTGACGTTTGTAGACTTTGAATTTCTTGTCTGTAATATTGTGCATCTCATTAATCGACGACCTATAGCCTTCAAAGAAGCTGTTCGTGCTGAGACTGACCACGTGCCCGAACCAATAACGCCGGAACAGCTCGTGCGAGGCTATGAATTGACTTCTCTAAACCTTATCCCTAATCTTCAACCTCTTTCAGTGAAGCTCCAGAATTTGACCCTGATAATCCAGCTATTTCTCAGAATTACCTAAAGTTGTGTAAAATTAGGCAGACATTAATAGAGACCTATAGAGACCTATCATAATGAATTTCTAGGTACTCTGATTCAGCAAGCAGTTGACAGAAAGGGTCGGTATCGTCCCGTTACTCATAAATTACTAAAGGTTGGCGATGTTGTATTAAGGAGGAACATACCAAAAGGAATAATTATCCCCTAGGCATAATTCTAGAAGTTTTTAAGAATGATTTGGGTGAAGTTACCCATGCTGTTATTAAGAAGGGAAAAAACAGGCCAGACATCAAGGTTGCATGTAAATAATAATATTCCATACTAGAAAACACAGGAAGTACTAATTCAGCTACTCCTGATGTTTGTAATTCTGTTACTTTCGTCCTTAAGCCCAAAACCAGAAAGGCTGCTATATTAAGCCAAGAAAGACAAGACAGATGCTTTAATCTTTATTCAGTTATTTGTATTTTCTTGTATTTAATTTAATTATTTTTACATTTCTTAAATGTATTTTTTCTTACAATTGTCCAGTTACATATGTTTCAGGATGGAATTTTTTCATTTCTGAAAAAATTCCATCTTCGCCCCTGGACTGTACAAGACATTCTATCTCTCGTGGCGACAGGAAAGACTAGTAATTATTAAGAACTTGGTATTTCAATTGCCCTACTCTTGGTACCATCAAACTGTCTTTCCTGCCGTCCAGTCTTTAAGATGGGTAGTTTGCTACTCCTCCTCCTTCCATATGCTTTACTCGAGCGAAACGGCGACGAGGAGCCAGCAGCCCGGCCCGTCAGGCAGTCTCGGAGAGAGAGACAAGAGAGAGAGCAGAGACCTCGCTCACCTAGGGAAGGTTCCTACAATTTTGATTCGTCCGACATGCTTGTCTTAGACTACAGGCTTTTATTGGGATCCCTGGTCTACGTCACCCTCTTGTGAACATCTGCCAAATCCATCTGCAACGCCTTTGTGCATGGTTCGACAATGGTGAGTACCAAGAATATATAGGGCTTATTTTTAAGGTTATCATTGCGAACTCTCATTGCCTTGTGTTGCCTATTCAAGTTTTCCTGTCTGTCATTTTTAATCTTATTTAGATTCGTAATAGTTTTTTGTGGTCTATATGTTTTATACATCGTATTCTCTTGTCCTTTCAGGTGATTTAGCTCTCGGACTAGTAACTCTAGCTTATTCATAAATTCACGTTGTTAAACACTTGGGTAAGAGAATCGTCTAATACATTAGTGTTTCGAGTGGTTTTATTTATTTATGACGGATCGTCTCCCATATTCACGACCGAGCAAATTTATATTATGTTTACCGTTCATTTCAGGATGGTGTTTGGTTTCGGTGTATCGACCCTTTTATTTCCTCCCTGATACTAATGTAAACCTCAGTTGCTCAATTGTAAGGTAATTTTAAGTGGGTTATTATTTCTATGGGTATATTCTTCTACTTAAATGGCCATGACTTTTAGATACTAATCTTCTTGAATATTTCTTCACAGACAGCGAGCGAAACAGAACGAAGGAAACGCCCTACGATCTACGTGAATTGCCTTGTTTTCCTAACAATTGTTTGTAACTACGTACTAAGTCATTTTAAAGGCTTATTTATGTAATAAATATCATATTTAATTACATTTATCCTTCCAACCTTTATTTCAAACTACAGATTTTTATGGTGTTCTGCTTACCCCGAAAAAATTCTGCCACCTCTCCCTCCCCCCCCCCCCCCCCCCCTCCCCCCCCCCCCCCCCCCCCCCCCCCCCCCCCCCCCCCCCCCCCCCCCCCCTCCTCTCCTAAGTTGAGAGCCACTTCATAAAAAATGTCTGGAGTATAGAAAGCTGGAAATAAGAATATTATAGCATTCTTTAACAATAAAAATCTGCAAATTGGTTTATCATTAAATTTGGTTACTTATACTCTATCCATATTTTTCATGCTTTATATTAGTCTATTTTTCGAGAGTTTTTATGAATAGAATAATTTTAACGAAATAAAGTAATGCTCATTAATTTGATTATTAGTTTCCTTTGATGCATTACTTGTTGATTTTCATTGAGTACATATGCGTGCTAAGTTTTCATGAGATTTTGAGGACAAAAGGATCAACCATTTTTTTATGAAGGACTTAAAAATAGACTGGTCTGGAAATCAAGATGAAAGGTTTGAAGAATCAAAATGATTTCTCGTGATCACTGGATGAGATCTTGGTACGGCGCTTTCAAGATATAATTATAAACAGAGATGCATTACTGATTAAACACTGAGCAATGTTCGCAAAAATTTACATATTTTTGCCCTGCCATAACGTCTGCGTAAATTGCCTAAAACTGGATATAATATCCTGTAATCTCCTCTGGGCCTCATAATAGCGTTTCCCTCATTTTCTTTTTATTCGCGACCTTAATTGCAGTCATTAATTCCGCCTGAATCATTTTAGAATTCCGGCATTGAAATCGAACAGAGTTCAGAAATTTCTCAAAATTTAGGAATTGTATTTCATGTCTTAAGTGAATAAGGAAAAGAAAAGGTCTTTCTTTACCTGCGGTTTTATTTTCTCTCCTCTCTCTCTCTCTCTCTCTCTCTCTCTCTCTCTCTCTCTCTCTCTCTCTCTCTCTCTCTCTCTCTCTCTCTCTCTCTCTCTCTCATATGTATGCATGCACACGCACACTTTTACCTAGACACATTGTATATATTAGTTAACTTTTTGAGAGGCAAAATAGCTAACAGAAAGTCAAACCTACAATCTGTTCTCAGCGGATGTGAAAGAATAATATCTGTGATAAATTCCCCAGACATTTCAGGGAGATAATATATGATGTGAATAATGTTATTAAACAAATTATAATATGGTAGAAACAACTAGAGCTGCATCCATCTTCAAGAAATGGTGCTGTTTGTGGAGCAGCAAAAGGTCTAATGCAAAGAATTGTTCCCTGTGTTGACTCACCTTATATTTCATACAAAAGCCTAAAAGTGTGTTTCAATATTGGTTTTATGTACACGGAATGGAAGGGACTTTCCCAGGTATATGTGTAAGTGTTTACATAATAAAATATGGAATGTTAGTCCATATATATAAAAGTCTAAAACTAAAAGAGGTCACCAGATTGCTTGCAGGAATGTGATCAGACTAGAGACGCTAAAGATGACGTATACAATAAGTATGTAAGCTAAGATAACATGCCGTCACCTGTAGTCATTCAATTGTTTATAAACATTAGTCCAAGCTCCCTGCTTGAGACAACTACCCCGACCTATTATTCAAACGGCCTACGTGATCTGTAGCGTGTCTCATTCGATTGTGTGTTCGTATGAAACCATGTCATTGTATGTATGTTCATATGTTCGAACTACTGTCTGTTCCTTCATAACTTGTACAGAGATGGTAGACAGGAGAACAGAGTTAGCTATCGTCATTAGAAGACCGTTTACCTCTTTACCTAAGCTTTATCATGTAGAGGAATAGGATTAGCCATCATCATTGGCAGAAGCGATCAAGCTATCGTCATAGAAGACTTGTACGATCATATCTGATCTTCATCATGTAAAACTTCAGAAGAATATACTATTTTTATACCTTGTGTTTTCTACAAGAACCTCACCGAACCATGAGTTCAACACATCGTCGTAAAGATAATACCGACTTCGTAAGTGATCTACAAAACCCCAGACACTCCATTGAAGATGGAAGTGCAATACCAACCGACTTAGCGTATAGATTATCGCTAGTCTAACATTACCTCATAGGGCGCCTTATCATACAAGGCACAAGCCCTAATATTGGTAATGTTAGACTAGCGATAATCTATACGCTAAGTCGGTTGGTATTGCACTTCCATCTTATTAACGTAAAAGGGGGATACAGCACTTTTGCGCTGTAGTGGGTATTACAATCGTATGTAAATATGTAACTCTTCAATCATGACAGCTCCTTTAAACAGATCTTACGAAGAAGAGCGTAGATTTATTATGGTCTGAAAAGCATCAACAGGCGTTCGATATCTTAAAACGCGGAATAATGCAGCTTACCTAACTTAAAATCCCTGATTTAAATAAGGAATTTTTTTTATTGCAACAGACGCCTCAGACCAAGGGGTAAGAGGGGTATTACTTCAGTCATATGATAAACAGTTCTTCCTATAGCTTTTTATTCACTGAAACTAAAGCCCTCTGAAAGTAAATATGCAGTAATAGGCAAGGAAGGGCTAGGTATCTTTAACACTAGTACATTTTTAAGTTCATAATCTATGGCTATCCTGATAAAGTCCTTACTGAACATGAGTCCTTACCGAGTTTCAAAGGCTTTAATCACAGTCCAAAAGGAACTCGGTGACAAATATCATTCAGGTCTGGAGCCAAGTTAAGATATCTACCTGGGAAAGCAATTATCATAGCTGACGCATTATCCCGCAATCCCGCACCATACAGCAAAGAACCATTAATTGGACTAAAAGATATAGAAACATCCGTACCTATTGTTAAAACCGTATCTAAACAAGAAAATTCCTTAACCCAAGAGATCGCGAGCATTGAATATCTGGGTCGGAGCGCAGAACTGTTACAAACTGAACAAAGCAAGCGTCAACAGACATAACCCAAACAATAAACACTTCGAAAACGGAAACAGGTCAGCGGCTAAGCAAAAACAATACACACTTCGAGCAGAAACCCTAAAGCAAAAGTATACTTAAGGTATGTGTATCAGAATAATGTAATCAAATGTAGTATTATATGTAGGTCCGTGACGAGGAAAACCCGAAGAACACAGCAGATGACTAACGACCAGGTAGTAATAATAATCTCTTTCATACCAATCGTCATAAACTGGTTGCATTCCGTCATCCAGGGTTCCATAGTATGTCACAGAAAGCCAAATCACTATTTTACTGGCCTACAATGCTTACAGATATAAAAAGCACATAACTGATTGTAAACACGTGTCATGAAGACAAGGGACACACTAGACACCTGTCAGTTTAAGGGCCTATCCTGTGCCAAATCAATCCTTGAAAGAATATACGTAGAATATAACAGAATTACGAGTCTGACAGAGGGAATAAAACACTTCTTAGTGTTAATAGTTCCTTGACACGTTATATAGAAGTAATAGCACTAAAAACAAACACCGCAATTGAGTGCATTAGGAATATTTGTGAGTGCTAAATCAGTAAATATGGAATTCAACACATAATAATCTGTGACTCGGGTGGTGTAAATCAATAATAATCTCCTTAAACTCGTGTGTGAATTCCTTTCCATTAAGAAAACCCATAATATTTTATTTTTATCACCCAGAGTCAATCGGTTTGGTAGAATAACGGATAATTAAATAGGAAGTGTCAATGTCTTACGAGTTACAACTCGTGATATTGGATCCGGCTGATTATAGCGGTTCTCGCGGTTTTAAATACCTTTATCATTTATATCTTGTATCTATAGAATTGATGCCGCAAGTAGCCTTATACGGTACGCCGCTAGAACACTTTTCCACATATTCAAGCCAACCATTATTTTATCAAAGATATATATATATAAATAAATAAATAAATAAAAAAAAAAAAAATAAATAAATATGGATACAAGTGGAGTCAATATAATACACTCCGTAAGAAGTCGGAAGGGTTACAATTATAATAAAAAAAAGGAATCACGATAAAAATCAATAAGCAAAACGTAACCATTAAATATCCAAATATATATGCGTAAAGATTTGAACTCTAACTTAACGCTTTAGTAATGACAAATAGTAAAAGTTCAAATACTATCCAAAACCTACTGACATATTGTCTGTCCCGGTGATTTATATTCGTAGTCAATGAAATTAATTAAATAAATAAATAAATAAAATAATAATAATAATAATAAAATAAATAAAATAAAATAAAGAGAGATTTTAAAGTCAGGAAGTCTAGAAGTGAAAATGTTATCTATGAAATAATCCTATATGAATCTTATACAGGGCTAATAATATATATAGAATTTGTATGGAAACCTTTTGCATTATAGTGAATAAGGAATATTTATTTAACATAATGCCAACATGAAACAATATATTGTTCAATTTTGGGTACTGTTTGTTTTTTTTTTTTCAGACATTCTTCTCATGCGGGTGGAGAATTAAAACACTAAAATATCATTTGAAAATACTAAAGTCGTATCTCTTACAGCAAGTAACGTAACTCTTAGCTGGCTGAGAGCAATCTCCTGCCAAGTGACGACGTCATCATTGCCGTATCAGCATTTGTTCCTTTAACCTCAAATATCTGCTTACACAGGCTTCATCTGTGTGTCGTCTCTGCTTGCAAAAGCAGAGTTGACTGGAGAAAGGAATGCTTAGTTCATGAACTTCACATGTGGTTCATAGGTCACATGACAGGCCACATAACATATTCTTATCCGTGTGTGTAATGCAATTAGTTAAGGACTTGTATCATTTTAAAATTAATGAACAATATAAGCAAATAGAATTTTATAACAACAAAATGAATTAATTTTTTTTTTTGAACCTCCATAGACAATTAGAGTCAATAATTCAGCTTATGACATGGGTAAAACGGACATTTAGAATTATCAAGTTGTGGATAAGAAATATTACTTGCAACATTAGCCTATTACAATTCAAGTAAATCACATTCATGGGGAAAATGTCACATTTTCTTGGAAAACCCAAAGTTTATTTAGAAATTAGTTACATAGTGGTTTTTTTCGTTGCATCTCCTACCTATTAATAAAGTTTTTAAAATTAACTCAGAAGATGCGCGCGAGAATATTGAATATGAAACTTTTGTTAGGGCACATAGAATCATGATAATCTCTCTTGACTCTTATGCTGCCTGGCAATCTTACAAATAGCTCCATTTTCCACTTCTTTGTCTAGTAACTTACTACCAGTAATATCGAATTTTCTTTGAGATTCGTATTGATATCTATTTATTTTTTATAATTATGGATATTTTTACGAGTCATCATAGACCTGGATAGGTTCACTCCTTGTTAATGCCATGGATAAAAAGTTTGTACAGCGGACTCTATTTTGAATTCCAAAATATCAGTGAATTCATGTGGGTTAAGTCTGGTCTAAATGGCTCTCTTCCCTCCCCTGTATTTGGATGTCGTCTGAATTTACTTTGCCCTTGTGACAAGTATAATTTCACTTGCAGGCTGATTAATGGAACCGGTTACAGTATCCTGCAGTACGAGAGTTTCACATAGCAACTTCAAAAAATCGTTCGTCGCAGCGGACGACTACAGTCAAGTAACAACCGCCTACAATGTGAAAGGAATTTCATGGACTTCTTCGACCGACACCGTATCTCGTCGTTAATCTCGTTTTAATGCGGAACGCTCCAGCGGCTGTCGGAATTCGACTACAAAAAGGGACATACTTCCGACAATTACGACCCGAAGGATATTCAACTCTACTTTGCTGGCGAAGGACTCGTGCTGGGATGTTTTTTTTTATTCATCGCGAACGTAATCGTGTAGCTTAGGATGCAGAGAATAAGTATGAGCGCAAAATAGAACGTTGGACCCGCCCAGGCAAATTTTCCCTTGTTTTAACCATTGAAAAAGGCCGTTTCAATTGGCTATAGGTGGTTGTCTGGAACTGTGTAATGGACGAAAAGTTGTTCGAAAGCTAGTTAAAAGTGAAGTAGTATAACCTCGGTCATGTATCCTATATATAAGTGTCATGTATCCTATATATATAAATGATCATAAATAACAGAATCGAAATATATTTTTTGCGTGTACGCAATAGGAATCTCTTATATAAATGATCATAAATAACAGAATCGAAATATATTTTTTGCGTGTACGCACTAGGAATCTATATATAAATGATCATAAATAACGGAATCGAAATATATCTTTGCGTGTACGCAATAGGAATCTATTTAAAGTGCACATATATTAATCATAATTATATGAATCCATATACATATGTATAAACAAATCAGGTAGCCTATAATCAATCTGTTACCTTATATCTTACCATTATCTGCAGTTATTTATGAGTTAGTATATGAATTAATGAATCAGATATATAACATTTAGCATGAAAATCAACGAATCAATCAGAAATAAAACATTAATAATGTTATCAATTCATATATGAAAATTTTTATCAGTTAAAATATGATTTTTATCATGTTAATCTTCATTCTATGCAATTATCAGAGTACATTAGTATTTTCTGTAGCATAAGTATCTTGATGAGATGAAGTGAAAAACTGTATCATTATATATCCGTGATCACTATTATTTACCAATATCATTGTTTTATATTTTATTACTTGAATCAATTCATGTACACAATGAATGTTTTTTTATTTACTTATATATATATATTCACCTAGTGTCTGTATCACACTCCTATAAGTCAAATGCAAGTCAAGTTTGAGTAATATTCAGTAGTTGGTTTGGTAGCTGACCGAGCTAATGTAAGTGTTTACATAATAAAATATGGAATGTTAGTCCATATATATAAAGTCTAAACTAAAGAGGTCAACCAGATTGCTTGCAGGAAGGTGATCAAGACTAGAGACGCTAAAGATGACGTATACAATAAGTATGTAAGCTAAGATAACATGCCGTCACCTGTAGTCATTCAATTGTTTATAAACATTAGTCCAAGCTCCCTGCTTGAGACAACTACCCCGACCTATTATTCAAACGGCCTACGTGATCTGTAGCGTGTCTCATTCGATTGTGTGTTCGTATGAAACCATGTCATTGTATGTATGTTCATATGTTCGAACTACTGTCTGTTCCTTCACTAATTGTAACAGAGATGGTAGACAGGGAGAACAGAGTTAGCTATCGTCATTAGAAGACCTGTACCTCTTTACCTAAGCTTTATCATGTAGAGGAATAGGATTAGCCATCATCATTGGCAGAAGCGATCAAGCTATCGTCATAGAAGACTTGTACGATCATATCTGATCTTCATCATGTAAAACTTCAGAAGAATATACTATTTTTATACCTTGTGTTTTCTACAAGAACCTCACCGAACCATGAGTTCAACACATCGTCGTAAAGATAATACCGACTTCGTAAGTGATCTACAAAACCCCAGACACTCCATGAAGATGGAAGTGCAATACCAACCGACTTAGCGTATAGATTATCGCTAGTCTAACATTACCTCATAGGGCGCCTTATCATACAAGGCACAAGCCCTAATATATGTGGAATGGTCTCACGGAGGCCTGAGCTAAGGTTAATGCTTCCGCAGTGTGAAAAACAAAAGATAAAAAGAAAAACTGTTAACATGGGCCTTAAAAAGATTATTAACTTTTAGGCCAAGCATGAAAGGATTTCATAGGAACTGGAATCTTCGTGAAGCAATGTCGATCCCCAGAGGTGCTGTTGTCACTGTCCGATATCGAGTAACGAAAGGAATCGTCCAGTGGAGTGACGTCAGGAACTTGGAGCCACATGACGCCATTCGATGTCGAGACTTCGACTTTGTCCTTCACAAATATTTATTGCTTCGACTTCTTTTACATAACTTCTTTAAGTCAGCTTTTTCGGTCTTTTATGGCCACTGACGATCTCCTGATGATCTGCGCCACATTAAGCTGGAATAGTAAGCAGCGAGAGGCCTCAAACGACACCGATGCTCGTGGATGGAATTTAAACACACACACACACACATATGTAAGTGTGTGTGTGTGTGTATGTATGTAGTATATTTCCGCGTATAAGACGACTTTAGATAAGACAAGGCCAAAAATCATGACAGATTTTCATGAATTTATCTCATTTCTGGGTAGTAGGACGACTTCTAAATTACAAATCGAAATGTGTTTTTGGAGAAAAGTATTAGTATTTGCAAAAATTAAACTGTACAACTATATTAATAATAATGATGACTTAAATAAAGGTTGTTTTGCTTTTTGTATCCAATAACAGTATTACTATTATCATATCGTTACTGTTACAGAATATAAACATCGCCATGTACATTATTTGCTTTTAATATTGTTTACATTCTCAAAATCTCTGCTGATTTGAGTATTACTGATATCTCATTGCCATTATTTGTTAGGTAAGATATAATTCGGAGAGACCTTTTATCATAAATGAACCAAGTTTGGTTGAAAACGTGCACATATTATCTTAACTTCATTGTATAAGCATTGAGCAGGTGTGATTTCTCCAGTTCCGAATACCACTGCCGCCTGGCCATTATTCGTTTTATTCCCCCTCGGCTATAACCTGCAGCTTTAATTTACTAGTATTCTTTCTTGAGATCTCAACTTCATGAGAAATGAACAAAAATATGTTTTATTTTTACTTATGGAAGCCACCATTGAGAATCGGCAGGGTTTAACAATTTTAACGGAACTCTCAATAAACGGTAAATGACGCCAGCAATCAGCTGTTTCTCAATTCGGTTGGTTCTGTCAATACTGTTTACAATAATCGCTTCATTCAGAATTCTAAAAACCAGAATTTTGTGGAGGAGTATCATTAGTATTTCAATCGATGAGAGAGAGAGAGAGAGAGAGAGAGACAGAGAGAGAGAGAGAGAAGAGAGAAAGGAGAATTGCCTCGGTCAGGTTGTTACACTGATAGATATCCACTAGCAAAAGACGAATAATAGTTGTATTGAGAATAATGATAATTTAAATAGAACATGTTTTACTGTAATCATATTACATGTATTATTGTATTGCATTATAAGAACAAAGCGACGATGCACCATTTGTATCTACTATGGTTTTTGTCAATAACTCTGTAACGACACTCGTATCAGAACGAGATTTTGCTATAGTGTATTATACCCATTGCCGTAATTATAAGGTATCGTGGGAATCACTCATTGTAAAGAAATAAAGACACTTGTCCCTGGTACCAAGAGGCAACACTCCCCACTAGCCAAAATGGATACGAACACAACAGTAAAAAGCTCCGCCTACCCTCTCCCCCCACCTCCACACACACACACTCAACAGCAGAGAGAGAGAGAGAGAGAGAGAGAGAGAGAGATGAGCGGATCAGTGCATAAATAAATCAGCTAACTGGCAGCTACAACCGACTGATCGTTTAGATATATTACAAATTGAATATTATTAGATTGATAGATAGATAGATAGAAAAATCATACAAATAAGTTTAAACTGAAGCAACTTTTCAGAGAGCGAAGGGAAGGTGAGGGAAGGAAGAAAAGACGGGGGTGGCGGTGGGAGGTTGGGGGAGAGGGTACGCGGAGCTTTTTACTGTTGTGTTCGCATCCATTTCTGGGCTAATCGAGTTTTTGCCTCTCGGTACAGTGGACAAAGTGTCTTTATTCTTTACAATTATTTATCCCGATACCCTTATAAATTACGGCATTGGGTGTAATACACTATAGCAAAACTTGTTCTGATACGAATGTTCGTCACAGAGTTTATTGCCAAAAAACGTGCTTCCACTGTCTCTGGAAACCCATAGTAGGTTGTTTACAGTCTCAGCTGATCGCGTTTGACCGATTCATCTCGTCTTTTAGTTGCTGAATGGAACTTAATTCAGGGATACATACATTCCTTTCGTAAATGATCAAAGTTGGGGTTTAACAAAGCGAGTCTCTATGGTTTTTCCCCACAGACGTCGCTGTAAAAGGGAAACCATTGTTTTTGTTTAACGTTTCGTCGCCATTCTCAAACAACCGCTAATAATACTACAATAATAACCCCCCCCCGATAATTATTGTACACAATCTTCGTTCATAATGCCTTTATTGTTCGAAACATACAATTTTCAATTACAAACAGCTTTGTGTGCTGCCTCATATGATGTTCGCTGCGTTTATCATAAAAGCAAGGGGGGGGGGGGGGGGCGGCAACGACTGAAAAATAATAGTGTCATCAAATAATTTTAAAAAATGCCATGAACCGGTACCGAAGATGATTCGTATATCGACGACGAAGCCGCAGTCGACTCGCCTAGAACAAGATTGGAACCCCTAAGATGGTGGCACATGTTGATCAATCCTCTGGGGGGGGACTGTGACCAGTCTTACATCGGATTTACAGGAAAATTCACTTCCCCAGAGATTAAATACAGCACAAACGGTCAGTTAGGTATGGACAGAGAAACTCAGCTATTTTCAACCATATAAATGAACATAACATAGTATTATTGGAATTTGTGACGTATAATTCATAGCAGCAACTGCAGGTTCAAGAGTCAAAATGATGGAATCGGCCCTGATCAGAGCGAGGCAGGAATGAATATCTCAAAGGGAAGCATGGGACCCTAGATATCGTCGACCAGGTTTTCATTCAAAACCGACGCTCAAGAAGATTAAAGGAAGGTTATCAGCGGGAGTGACCTAAATGGCTTACATGTGGATAGATTCTTTTGGTACTAAATACCCCCAGGTTTTCTGTAACGTTTTCTCATTTTATCTATCTGTTGAGAGACAGATTCTCTAAAGAAAATAGTATTTCTTCTCTCGTACTTTGGTGTTTTTATTGGGCGTCCTTTTATCGTGGGACTTCTGTATACAAAACATATTTCCAGTCATTTATATATGATTAATCATATATATATATATATATATATTATATATGTATGTATATATATATATATATATATATATATATATATAAATATATGATATAGCATATAATCATATTGTATGTATGTATATATATATATATATATATATATATATATATATATCTATATATAAGTAAATATATATATGTATGAATATATATATATATATATATATCTTATATATATATATATATATATGTATATATATATATTATATATATATATCATATATATATATATATATAGATATATATATTGCGTGTGGTGTGTCTGTCTTTGTGTATGTGAGTGCATGACTGTTACAACCATTTCCATAGAAAATTAAGAAAATGAGAAAAGATACGTATGTTTAAAACCTTTTTCTACAATTTTCAGACGCTATTTTAAGTTGTGTACAACCGTTGATTCCCAGAATAAGTGCAAGGAATTATTCAAATGATTGTAAATGCTGAAAGTTGGTATTTTATTTAGAACGCGCTTTAGTGATCAAAGACTGATATTATCAGTATACTGGTATATCAGAATACTGGTATATTGGAAAGGCGTTTCCTCTGGTCCAGATCAAAGCAGGGGTCATCGTCGTGTCGGTATATTTCCATAAGCGAGGTCAATGTCAGGCCGGAGTCGTCTCTGGTATATACCCACCACCTTTTTCTCTAACTAATTAATCTCCCTGCTTCAGCGCTCTCTACACTGCAACGAAAATCCAAAGATTTTTATTCTTTATTTTTGTGTTCTTTTTATCTTTTAGATAGATATTCCATGTTTCCCTACTTGCTATCTCCGACGCTTCTTACTATCCTCTGTTGTCATACTTTCTCTCCCAACTGAACGAGCCGTTGGGGCTTTGGCTCCAAAGAGGTTTGTAACTTTGCCTGTAACCTTTCAATTCAAAAATACCATTTTCACTGGCATTACCTATCGATCATGATAAAGGTTCAATGTACAAATCCTTTTAATCTCACCCCCAAACATCCAAAAATGACTTATATACGGGCTGCTTAAGAGCCCGTGCTGGCATAAGGTCAGGTTAATAAAAAAACTACAACACAAAAGCCATCAGAGTTTTCGAACAGGACCATCCACCCTTAGTTGGCGTTTTAGCACTGCACTCTTTTGGAAGTTTCACGGTCTTAGCACTCGATCTTAACCGTTATTTTTAGGGGATTACCCTCGCGTTCGGAAAGTGTTTAACCGTTTGTAAAAGTGTAGTGGATATAACGAACTAGCCAGAAGAATAAAAGACCGCCTGTCTTCAAGTCTATTTCAAGCTCAAAACTCGCCCTCTCCAGCTTCGAAGAAGTGACCAGGCAAACACTTGATCAATGAATCATTAGCCTTCCCCCTTCGCCTCTCTATTCCTCCTCCTCCTGGAAAATTTCTTTTTCCTTCCTTACCCTCCGTCATCTTTGTACCCCTCCTCCTTCTCCTCCTCCTCTTATTCCTCCTCCCCCTTTACCCCCTCACTCAACTGCTAGCCCCTCCTGCAATATCCAATGCAATGAGTACCCTCCATGCCAAAAAGTTTTCGAGAAATTCCTACTGTAGGACGGACCTCCTATACTACGTTAGTGGCTCTGCAAAACAACAACCCTGACATCAAACATCTCTGTTAGATCGAATCAAATAGAGGGAATTTCACCGTCACTCTAAAGGACTGAGCTTCAGTTAATCTCTGAAAACCTTTATGGCTTTCAAGCTGCGCCAATCCCAATGGGAAGCTAAACAAAGCCATCATTGTAATTAGCCAACAGAGCTCTCTTTGGATCCTCTTATTGTGAATGTGTAATGATACATTATACACTATTAATAAGAAGGGAAAAAATAAGAAAGCAGTGAGAAGTGGTAGTCACAGTGTCTGAGTAATGCGCGAAGTTGTCATTGGGTCAGCAGGCGCGATAGACTGAACAATAAGCGCGGTCTGTTGCGGTAGCGTTGTCAGTTAACATATGTAGTTATGTTATCCTTAACTAAATAAAGATAATGTTCCTATCAAGTCCGATGTGACTCCCAGTTTAATTTCAAGACAAATTAATAAGTCTTGAATCAAATTTGTGTTTTGTGGGGGGGGGAGTTCCGTTAGTTTGTGCGTTCATGTGCCCGCCGTGTAAGCGTGTTTATTTTGCTCAGAGTCAGATTCACAGCGGAGGTCAAACGGGTGTGCATCACTCACCTTTTATAAGGAAGGAAATCTCGGAAATAAAGAAAAAAATAGATGTATTTCATTTAATCATCTCTTTTTAACAAAAAAACCGTGATTGCTTTTTAAAAAAGCAACCACACAAATGCGGTGCTTAAAATAAGAATCAAAGCACCATCACGGAAAATCCTTGCTACCTTGAAGTATGGCTGATGATAAAGGATACTTTCCCCCCTCACTAGAATACACTCCGGAGCTTCTCAGGTGGATACAGAGACCACCAGCGTTGACTATCATCAGGAACGTGCAGAGTCCTGCATTTCTGCGTCGTCTTTATTAAGAAGCAAGAGGCCAAGTTCTGTTTGACAAAAAAAATCAAAACAATGGGAACCCACAACCCAGTGTCCTGAGCGTCACCAAGCGTGCTTCAAACAATGCAGTGCATTGCACCGTTCAAAGAAAAGACAAACCCATCAAAACCAGCTCTCAGGTAGCACCACACCCAGTCCAATCCATTCACAATGACAGAACCAAGAATAAAAATAAAAATCAAACCAGTGGTTGAAGCAGCGCTGTTGTGTTCCTGTCGACCTAGGACTTGAAACCGAAAGTGCTCCTGATTTATGTGTCGTTCGTTATAGGAACTCAGATTGAGCTGTCTGCAACCGCAACTCTGCACCACAAGCTTCTTCCCTTCCTACGTTGAACTCGTTATCGAACTTCAACCTTGAATTGCTTGTCAGCCCAGAAGAAGAAAAATAAACCAAGTTGCTTTGAACTACGACAAACCTTTATGACATCCTAGATAAAAAATCTAATTCTTCCACAGGGTTATAATAGAAAAAAGAAAGCCAGTTGGGGTTTGTTGACAGGTTATTTTGATAAAATCTACAAACAATATAAAAAAAAATGTTTTCCCTCCCCGATGAGTTCCTCACACGCGGGCTCCTGAAAATTTCTCTGATAGTGGTCAATCCATTGAGGGCAACTAACTCCTCTCTCCCCCCAAATGGGTTTTTTCCCCTTTCCCCTTTTTTTTCGGCCGCCTCACGTCTAA
>NC_061092.1:65690344-65700344 GCF_015104395.2 Macrobrachium nipponense
TCCATTGGAAACTTCAGTGCCAAATTTGGAAGTGTGATGACATTCATAATAATTAAAAATTAAAAACAGTTTATTTCTATACTTTTCAATAATGCATTGTTGTGTAATAGTAGAATATTTATGTTACTCTGTCATTCAGGAAGATATTTGACATGGTTAAATTACTCTCCAATTGATTTACTCTATAAGGCTTTTCTCACTATTTAGTTGTAGAATCATACATTATATATTGTGAAGTTTATACGTTAATTAGGTTATTAAAATGAAGTTTCATTTTCTGGGTATCAAGCACTTCGTTCGAAAAGAAAATCCTATTTTTTTTTTTTTTTTTTTTTTTTTTTTATAAAGCAACATAATGAGTCAACCACTAATTATCAGAAAAGACCAAAGTGATTGAAATTTACCGTCATTGCAGAGAAGTATTGCTTGAGAATCCATCAATGAAAAATGAAAAATGTCCAACAGATTTTATAGAAGGGAATAAACATCTAGAGAACTTGAAAAAAGGTAACCCTTTAGCATTAGATATCTTTAGACGTTAATTCGCTCTTCATTTTCTTCCTCTTCGGGAGTCAATTACTTACAGTAAACGCTCTGCTTTCCATTAAATCATAAAACACACGGAACAAAATACCATCAGGTTGATGAGACAATGAATTGCTTTGACTTCGACAGAAGACAAATGAAAACGTGGAATTGCTACAGCGTTTTTCAGAAATGTCTGGTCTCTCCGATTAAGGGCGATGCGTCATGGTTTCTGTTCTTTTCATTTAGCCTGTGAAAATTTAAGCATTTAAGGAAAGGGAAGGGGGAATAATACCAAAATACAATTGGTAAACAAAAGAGGTGTAGATGCAAAATTTGGGAAACCATGAATTTACTGGTAATGTATTTTCTAGGTAAGGCGTCGCTTATTATTAAATTAGTGAAGGAAGGGGAACTACTCAAACGTGAAATCTTAATCCTCACATATTCGTTCATTAGGTCGCGGGTCTTAAGGTTTCAATTTTCATGATTACTAATAGTTCCCATGTGGTTACTGGATCAGGTATTTTATCCATGTTTTGTCATCGAAAAAAATGTTCATAATACGCTAAAGAATAACTTGAAACTTCTCAGTACTATGACGGCAGCTGGCGTCAAGTTGCTTCTTTAGGATATACGAAGAAGAAAGCAAAACCATGAAATACCTAAACTTCAGAGATGACGAGAGCATCTGAAATGTTCTCACAGTTGCCTTGATAATCCAATGTCTCGAACTAGCAATGCAGGACTTCCTCCCCACCCGCACGCACCCACTACTGCAAAAATAAGGTAAAGACAGTTCTTTTCCAGAGATGTCCATATTGATATAGTGGAACCATTGGCACCAAATTAATTCTCTGCCAGAGTGGAGTGAGAAAAGAAGAAGGGAAAAAAAAAAAAGGTCTGTCGGATAGGAGAAGTAAAGTGTTCAATTTGTTGTTAAAGCCTCGTGTAAATATTGGATCTCGATTGTATGGAGAATCGGGTAGAACATTTTGGCCATGCTCATTTAAATGGATTCCTTTTTTATTTCTGAATGATTTAGTTTTATTTCATAATATGGAGACGAAGGAAAGGTCTCTTTTTTTTCTAGCAAAAGAAGAGATGAAATTATATTAAAAACATCACATTTATAACTGATATTACATGAAATCCAAATTTAATCGTTTTAAGCTCAATTTACCTCTCTCCTGTGTTTTCCTATCAATAATCGAAGCGACTGTTGAATTTTATATGGATGTATATCAAAGTTGCCTCAAAATAGCCTTAGAAATAGTGAAGGGGTTTTATAAGATTATTCCATCTGAAAAAGGAATTTACTCTTTCTTTGTTGGAATTGCTCAGCCTTTTACGGTGCATTGCTTATGAAGGTTCTTTTTCTGCTCAAGTTAGCAAGGCATCCATGGACGTCGAAAGCCCTTTTACTAATGAACCCATAAACACCACAATAGACGTAATTCTTAACCACGTGTACCGGTTACAACAAACCCCACCACAAATTGAAGAGAAGGTCATAAGAAGCATGCTTGAAGCATGATAAAAGAAGCATCATTTATTTCCCACAAAGGAGAATTGTACCGCCAAATTGATGGTGTAACCGCGGGGTACCCCTGACTCAAAGTACATAGGGTCTGCTCACGAGGCGGTACTAAAACCTGTCCCCGCCCCTTGTGAAACGTCATCAGTTACAAAAGGACCATATCTTTATGAAACTATATTTACGATAACATTTTTATATAACTATTTTTGCGATGGCGTCTTTTATATAAATTTCCTTTTATTACATGTTGCCGTATACTACGTTAAAGTACAAAGAATGCTCTTTCAAATGATATATGGAACATTAAAATTACGATTACTTTCAAACCCACAAGCGCGCACAGAAAAAAATTATCTACGCACACAAAAATGTGAAATTACTTCATCCGTCAAGCTACATACATTCGTAGCGTATCTGACTAAGGGATGATGATAGAAAGAAAATGAAACATGGATTAGAAAGCTGATAAAAGTTACTATATAATGCATAAATAAAATTTATAGTTCACAGAAATTTTCGAGGAATTCTAGGTCAAAGACGAACTAAAATTTTTAAATTTTATGTAAATATTTACCACATTTTTCTTACATAATTTTTCCTTTTATAACATTTTACCATATATCATGTAAAATTACAAAGAATGCCTTTTCAATTGGTGTATGACACATTACAATTACAATTACTTTCAAACCCATAATTGCGCACAGAAAAAAATATCAATGCACGCAAAAATTATAAAAAATTAAGCGTTTGTGGGAGATCTGAAATCTAGCCCCTTGTGAAACGTCATCAGTTACATCCAGCCAGACGGACGAATACCTTTTTGCACTTTTTTCCGAAAATATCATAATCGTTTGAGGCATGCATAATTAATACCTTTATGTATACAGTTTGTGTTATATGTAAACTTATGTGTTCGGAAGTATATTTATGATATGAAATGCTAATGAGAAATTTGCTGGAAATGTGTTCCCTGTATTATTGTCTTGATCATTTATTCCTTTAATACCTTACATCGTATATGATGTAATGCTTATACTGTTGATATGAGTAGCCCAGAACCAGAAGGTGCTAAGCGCCGTTCTTTTAAAATCGAGTAATTGCGAGTTAAAGTTAAAATATCGTAGCTCGGTAACTATAATTGATGGTATTAACATGGGGTTTGTTGCATTTTAAAGCTAAATACCATAGATTTTTTGTGTGTAACTGTCAGATTTGTAAGTTTTTAGGAAAATACCAAAAAAATACCAAAAATACAGACGAATATCAAAAATGATAAAAAACAACAACAATATCAATGGAAATCCATCATAAAACGGTTCTAAATCCTGTAAATACACAGAAAACATTTCAAAATCACTATTAATGTCCATGTTTATTGGAAAATACCGGGAAAATGCTGTAAAAAATTCCGAAAAATACCAAAAATACATACGAACATAAAAAATAATAAACAACAACAATATCAACGGAAATACATCATAAAACGGTTCCAACTTATGTAAATACATAGAAAATAGCTCAAAATCAGTATTAATATCAAAGTTTATAGGAAAATACCGAAAAATACCCCAAAATACGAATACATACAAGCATAAAAAATAATAAAAACACAACCACAATATCAATGTAAAAGCACCCAAAAATAGTTCAAAATAATGTGAAAAAAACAACAGTAATCATTATCAATAATAATAATGATAATAAAAAATTTTGATTTTGTGGTCATGTCATGTAAATGCAACTGCCATTTTTTACACTGCCTGTATACACATTTTTTTTGTATTTATTGCATAACAATTAGTATTGATACTAAGATCTGAAAAATATAATTAATCTATTATTCTAACCTTTAGCATAAAAAAATGTTGCTTTTCAAGGTAAGGTATGAACACAGTGACAGAACTAAATACATTTGCCTTAAAAACAATCAATTTATAATCTTGATGATATTACTACCTGAGAGAGAGAGAGAGAGAGAGAGAGAGAGAGAGAGAGAGAGAGAGAGAGAGAGAGAGTTGTCATGTTCTAAAAAATGGACTTGAAGAGAATACAGCAAACCAGTATATAAGTAAGTAAATAAACAGGTAAAGAATACTCATATAAAAGAGCTGGTATAGTTTATGTGAAATAAAACAAAACTTGGTGACTAAATGAGAGAATGGGTATTAAAAAACATCAAACATGTGACCTCTTTACAGATTTCATCAAGATTTTATGAAAAACACCATGCGATATGGATTAAATGTGTAAAAACTAAAGGTTCTCTAAGTAATTCAATGGAGAAGCACAGGAAGTGTTACTCTTGTAACGTCACAGTATTAGCTCCGCCCCCACTGCCGAGTTGAGCAGACCCTATATATTTTGAATGGGTATTAAAAAACATCAAGCATGTGACCTCTTTACAGATTTCATCAAGATTTTATAAAAAAAATACCATGTGATATGGATTAAACGTAGAAAAACTAAAGGTTCTTTAAGTAATTCAATACAGAAGCACGAGAAGTGTTACTCTTGTGACGTCACAGTATCAGCTCCACCCCCACTGCCGAGTTGAGCAGACCCGATATATTTTGACTCTGGGTTTCTCCATGGGCGTTCTTATGGCGAACACGTACATGGTTAATTAAGAGGACACTTTTTAATAATCACGAAAAACCCATTTAGTGTTGAAGAATAAGAAGTGTTCAATTATCCTAATTTTGTCAGTTACACGTTGCTTCTATTTGTTCCTTGGCAACGTGTAATATTTTTAATCTCGTAAATATGTTCGCAAAGACTGCCTTCACAAAAGGTAAGTGATCAGACATATTTAAAATTCACTAGCTTTTCTTTCCTACAGCTTGCTTGTGATTCTCAAGTTACTATTTTTTGCTTTAAATGTCCGTTGGAGTTTTAAACATACTATATATAAATAAATTTTCCTTTCAATTATTATGTAATGAATATCACACAAGATTACTGTTTCTCTATGAGTTAATGTTTTCAAAACAATGCATACATAGCTTGGTTAGTATCCTACTTTTCTCAGATTTCTTAGGCATGATTTTCCTTTTTCCAAAAGATGTTGATTCCTCACATTCAAACTAAAAGATAAATATTTTGTTCACCGTGCAAACTACGTATTCTCGAAGTTCTTAGAATATATAAGCTCATCGTCTCTTTAGTAATGATGTTGAATTTCATGGTAATATGTTCATAAATAGTTCTGCATGTTAAATATATGTCAACTATCCACCTCTCGTTTTATGCCGCTTTTACCTGTCACTTTCGTTCTGCAAAGACATCTTGAAACATTTTGTTTTGTCCCTTGTTTCCGGTTAGAGCTCAGCTCTTACTCCCAAACTCTTACCTCATTACCTAATCATTCCTCTTCCTTTCTTCGTACTTTTCTTTTTAAACCATACTGAAGATTTGAAATCACATTTTATACTATTCTCTCTACTTCATCAACTCGCCATGCAACGTGCATTTCCTTTCCCTTCATTCCCGAAAATTTAAAAGCTTTATGCGTAATTCCTTTTCCGCATTTCCATCATCACTCTTTTGACCTCATTCTCACGTTTCCTCGTTTCCATAACATTGTTTCAAGAACTTATCTCCTGTTGCCTCTAAATTACTTGCTATAACAACATTAATTTGTATTAAATGTATCTGCTTATATTTTGTTGTACTCTTAATTTTACTCACGCCGAAGATGTTTACCATGACAATTTTTTTATTCAGTTTAACTCCCATTTACTTTTAGAACCGTAATTACATACAGTACATGATATTGGGCATCTTTTCTTATCTTTTTAGTTAACATAGCTAATCTCTGCTGAACTCAATGTTTATCACAAAACCCTAGAAAATTTCAACTCGAGAGAGAGAAAGATTGGGAAAAGTGGGACTGTACATCTTTGTTGGGAATTTGGAGTCAGTCTGCAGATACAGAAGACGTAACCAAGTTTTGTCCAATTTTTAAGTTATATAAATTCTTTACTTTAATCCTTAATATCTAAAAGCTTTTCGGCTTACTGCATATATGCAATCTTTCTCTCTCTCTCAAAGGAAAAAAAGACTGGATAAAGTTTTGATAGTGCCACTGAACGGCATTAAAATAATTAAATGATTAATTGTGATATACCATTAGGGTAGCAGAAGAGAGAGAGAGAGAGAGAGAGAGAGAGAGAGAGAGAGAGAGAGAGAGAGAGAGAGAGAGAGAGAGAGAGAGAGATCTTTATTCAACACATCTTCACATGGCAAACACATTTCTCAAGCGAAGAATAGAATCTAAAATTGCTCGTCCTGTTAATTGATGATTTTCCTTGTTAGAAATGGTGAAACAAGTCTAGAATATCTGTATTTGTGCGTATTCATAAACATACCCTCCTGAGGAGAAGATAATGTTTAAAATATATATATATATATATATATATATATATATATATATATATATATATATATATATATATATATATATATATATATATATATATATATATATATATATATATATATATATATATATATATATATATATATATTATATATATATATATATATATATATATATATATATATATATATATATATATATATATATATATATATATATATATATATATATATATATATATATATATATATATATATATATATATATATATATATATATATATATATATATATATATATATATATATATATATATATATATATATATATAATATATATATATATATATATATATATATATATATATATATATATATATATATATATATATATATAGATATATATAATATATATATATATACTATATATATATATCTATATATATATATATATATATATATATATATATATATATATATATATATACATATATATATATATATATATATATATATATATATATATATATATATATATATATATATATATATATATATATTTATATATATATATATATATTATATATATATATATATGTATATATATATATTCATATATATATATATATATATATATATATATATATATATATATATATGTATATATATATATATTATATATATATATATATATATATATACATATATATATATATATATATATATATATATATATATATAAACAAACAATATTAGTTCCTATACGTTTACTCCAATCATGGTTCTTATAATTATCCATCAACTAAGAAGACACAAATGTTGGCAATCGTTCTGAATTCCACTAATGTCATGAAACGATCTTTTGAATTTAGTTTTTATGAATAAAAAGACGTTTTGACTCTGGCATCAAGTAGTTACTGCAATCGGTCCTTTTACCCCATAATTCTTCCTTACCAATTCCACGAGATTTTTTTCATTCTCTGTCTCACACGTTGCAGAACATATCCAATAAACAGCAAAACCTGCAGTGGCCAGTGTTGGATATTCCTTCAAACTCCAATTTTTCGTAGAAATAATGAAAAAAGAAAAAAAAACTGACCGGATACAGATACCTTCACCAATAGCAGGATGAAATGACATTTAGAAAAATCTTTATTCTAACCAGCGGTAATTGAGCCTTAGGCGATAGTAAATTGCCAACGAAACCTTATCTGGTTATGACAAAGATAATGTGAAGAGGATTGATTGAAATATATTCATCGAACTGGGATTTGCTTTTCATGATTTGAAATGAGAACATATTGACTGACTGAATTCTATAGTAAGTAATTACAAAGGATTAATATCAAGCAAAATGGATAATAAAAAGAAAAGTGGCATGTAAATTAGAAAAATATATAGAGACTTCCAAACATAACATGGACGATACATCAGTAGTTGGTGGTATAAAAAAATTTTGCTCCTAAACATCTGCTATATATGAAAAGGAGTTACGCTTTCAAAGGCGAATGCTTTGCACGACTCGATATGGATAGAGTGAAACGCCATACCTCATTGAGAGATGTCTTCAAAATTCTTTTTCCTTTTACCTTTGCCTGATGAAAGGATTGTAATAGTTCTGAGATGATCTTTTTCTTGGCATGAGAGTATTTTGAGGAAATGAGTTGCTGACGCTTTTGTAATCTGCTGGGAGGCTCTTAGACGATATAGACTCATTTTGCTATGATTATTTTCTTAATGCGTTTTTTGAAAACAGGGAATCTGTATAATGTTCGTCGTTGAAATAAAACAAAATTTATCTTCAATTAAAAGGATGAATTTCGAATGTTGATCATGTTAGAGAAATAATTAAGAAACTCCCTTTATTTTAGTTTCCGTAAAAGAAAACTATTGAGATGACCATTTCTCTGTCCCTCCTCACTCTTCTGTCCAAACTCAGATCTTGAAATCTACTGAGGCTAGATGGGTGCAAATTGTTATGTTGATCGTCCACCCTCCAATAATTATCAGTCATACCAAATAGCAGTCCTCTAGCCTCAGTAGTTTTACTTTTATTTAAGGTTAAAGCTACCCATGATCATGCATCTGACACCGCTATAGGTGCTATCAACGCAGGTTACCAGCGTGCTATGGCTAAAAGTTTAATGGGCCGTGGCTGAGAGTTTGATGCGGCCTTATACGCTGCACAGAAAACTCGATTGAGCTGAAGAAATTTTGCTGCATTTTTTCCGTTAATTTAAAAACTTGCTAATGTGACTCTAAGACAAATTAAGCAATTACTGAAATAACCTTTCAAAAATAGATTATTTATATAGAATAGTTGAACGATCATGTAAAAAAACAAACCTTCATTGACCTTGATGGTAAACCTCTCACTCAAAATATTATTCCTTAAAATATTAAGTAACAATGAGCCCATGAAAATAATGATAATAGTTTCGGATTCTGTTTCAAGTTCATTAAATTTAGTTTTTTCTTTAGCACCTTTCGCGTTTAAAAGATTTTTGCTGTCCTTATAAAATAACAACAAACAGATAAATAGTAGAAGTAGGAATTTGTGTCGCAATTTTCCAAAGCCTCAAGACAAGACTAAATGAATAGAAAATTATATAGCTTAGTAAAGAGTCAACAGTCAAAGAAATTTACATGTATTAAGCAGGCAATTTTACGAATCATCCAGGTCCTGAGAGATAATGATGCAAGATGGAAAGAAAAAGAGCTCCCCTCGTGAAGGAGGGGAGAATTACAAGGGTCAGACTAAAAGGAGCAGGAGAATAGCAGAGCTTGACAGAGGACGATGAAAAAACTTTCACCAAGCTGGGAAACCCAAGATTTGTGACATCAGCTAAGTGTATATGAGAAAAGTTATCCAAAATCGTTACGATGATGTCTGGTGCAGAGAAGCGATTTTCACTGTGAAAGGGTTTCAAACAAGACATGGAATTTGAATGCAGAACGTATTTAATTTTCCTTGTCGCGGCTGCTGATGTGACGAACTGCCTTTAAATCGGTACAGCCGAGTATGGAACCAAAAGGACAAACCATTTATATATATATATATATATATATATATATATATATATATATATATATATATATATATATATATATTTAAAAAATCACAGTAGATGCACGTGGACTTTCATAAAAATAAGCGAATACACGGGAAAATTATAGTCAGAAATCCAAGCGCTTTCGTCTTTATTCAGACATCGTCAAGGAGCTACTAAAGTACAATTGGAGAGGATAGCCTCAGGTACAAACAAGATCAGGAATACCAGATGGTTAATTATCAAAAGGGGGGTAAAAATTAAAAGGGATAATCCAGGATTATCGGATATCACACGGCCACAAACTTAAACAGATTCTGACCTTAACCGAAATTACAAAGTATCTTACAGTCCAAAACATGTAAAAACGAAATATTTTTAATTTTGTTGCTTATATTTATCTACAACTTTTTTAATTATGAAAGCATCAAGTTTAAATAAACCAAGACTTAAATTTAGAACATTTCTATTATTTGACTTGATAAAACAAGTTTCAATGATATTCC
>NC_061092.1:65705344-65716289 GCF_015104395.2 Macrobrachium nipponense
TAGAGACAGATGGAGATGAACTGTATCAGCCTTATGCCGCTGGCCAGTGGCGGAAAGATAAAGTAAAGTAAAGTAAGAGGCTAGAGGACTGCAATTTGGTACGATTGATGATTGAGGGTGGATGATCAACATATCAATTTACAGCCCTCTAGCCTTAGTAGTTTTAAGATCTCAGAATGGTCATCTCAATAGTTTTCTTTTTACGGAAACTCAAAACGGGAGTTTTATATTCAAGATAAATTTTGTATCATTTCAACGACTGCATATTATTTTTTTCCAAAAACAGATTGAAAGAACTGATCACAGCAGTGTGAGTCTAAATCGTCTAAGACCTCCCAGCAGATTAAAAAAGCATCAGCAACTCATTTACGCAACTTTCATCGTATGCAAGAAAAAGATCGTCTCTGAACTATTACAATCTTTTCATCAGGCGAAGGTAACAAGGAATAAGATGGCGTTTACACACTGTCCACTTCGAGCCGCATTTGGTTGAAAGTTTCTGTTCCTGTAAAGGATTCGCCTTTGAAAGCGTAACTCCTTATCATATTTAGCAGATGCTTGGAAGGAGAAAGATTTTCTTTTTCAAGTTTTTTTTATTTCTTTTCTGTCATATGCCTAACATATTTGACAGTAATAGCCCTTCCTTTACACCACTAACTACTTACTGATGCATTGTGCATTTTAGAACAACATTTTGTGTTTGGAAGTCTCATAAATTTTCTTTTTTAAACCCCACATTTTTGTATCCAGTTTGCTTGATATTAATCGTTTGTAATTACTTGCTACGGAATTCATTCAGTCAATATGCTCTTATTTCTAATCATGAAAAGCAAATCCCATTTGATAACCAGATAAGGTTTCATTTGTTGTCGCCTAATGTCCAATTACTGCTGGCTTAGAATGATGATCTTTCTAAATGTCACTTTACGCTGCTATTGGTGGAGGTATCTGTATCCGATCAGTCTTTTCCTCTCCATTATTATTTCTGCGACAAATTAAAGACAGAACGGATATCCAACGCTGGTCGATGCTGGTGAGACGGAGGATGAAGAAAATCTCGTGGAAATCCTAAGGAGGAATTATGGAGGTAAAATGCCCGATTGCAGTAACTACTTGATGCCACAATTCTTTGCTTCCGGGTGATGAAAGGACCGAGATGATGAAGTGCGAAATACAGAAGTCTAGTAGAATTGATTTAAACTTGAATAGCCAACAATGAAATAGGATCCTTATAACAGCGAGCTGTGCTTTCATGTTTCCAGCCTTAACCTCTGTCTTTGCACACTTCATAAAAAAAAAAAAAAAAAAAAAAAAAAAAAAAAAAAACCCAAAAAAAAAAACCCGCCGTATAATGCTGGATCAACTCTCAGCACGGCCCAGGAAACTCTCATTCGCTGCCCATTTAACTTTCTGACCCGGCCCGGAGGTGCCTATATTGTTGGCATCAACATAGTTGTGCCAGACGCACGATCATGACTAACTTTAACCTTAAATTAAAATAATATCTACTCAGGCTAGAGGGCTGCAATTTGGTTTGTATGATGATTGGAAAGTGGATGGGCAACATACCAATTTGCAGCCCTCTAGCCTCAGCAGTTTTTAAGATCTGAGGGCGGACTTGAAAAGTGCGGACGGACAGACAAAATTAGCATCTCAATAGTTTTCTTTTACTCTTTGATACAGATTACTTATTCTTCTTACAAAATCAACATTAAATTTCATTTCTGTTAACAGATTATACTTCAGAAGACATCTTGCTAACTTGAGCAGAAAAAAGAATCTTCATAAGGAATTCATCGTAAAAGGCTGAATAATTTCAACAAAGCAAGAGCTAAATTCCTTTTCAGATGCAATAATCTCATAAAACCCCTTCACTATTTCTAAGGCCATTTTCTGGAACCTTTGATGTACATCCTTGGTATTGGTAGGAAAACACTAGAGGGGTAAATTGACCTTACAACGATTACTTTTGGATTACACGTGATTTCAGTTATAAAAGTAATGTTATAAATATAATCTCATCTCTTCTCTTGCTATAAAAAAAAAGAGGCCTTTCCTTCGTTCTCCCAATTCTAAAACAATATCACTCAGAAATAAAACGGAACCCATCTAAATGAGCAGGACCAAAATGTTCTACCCGATTCTCCATATAATCAAGATCCAATATTTACTCGTGGCTTTAACACCAAATTGAACAGACTATCTCTCTCTCTCTCTCTCTCTCTCTCTGCATTCCTCGCTCACTCTGACAGATATTTGCTGCGAACGGTTCCACCACATCAGCATGGACATCCCTGGAAAAGGACTATCTTTATTTTATTTTTCTAGGGGTGAGTAAGTGCGGGTTGGGAAGAATCCTGCATTGCTAGTTCGAGACCCGGGATTACCAAGGCAACTGTGAGAACATTTCAGATGCTCTCTTCATCTCTGAAGTTCAGGTATTTTACGGTTTTGCTTTCTCTTAGGTATATCCTAGAGAGGCAAGTTGACGTTATTTATCATCATGGTACTGAGGAACTTCAATTCTTTAGACTATTATAAACACTTTTGTGATAACAAAACATGGATAAAATACTTGATCCAGTAACCACATTAGAATTATCAATCATGAAAATTGAAGCTTTAAGGCCCGAGAACTAATGCACGAATATGTGAGGATTAAGATTTTCACGTTGAGTATTTTTCTCCCTCCCTCACTCTAATTTGATAATAAAGTGACGCATTACCCAGAAAATACATTGCCTACAAAATCTGGTTTTCCTGATGTTTGCATGTACACCTCCTTTGTTTACCAGCTGTATTTTTGGTATTATTATTCCCCCGTTCCGTTCCTTGACTGATTTCACAGGCCAAATGAAATTAACAGTAATCGTGGAAAAATGCTGTATCAATTTCCACGATTTCATTTGCATTCTGTCGAATTCAAAGCTGATCTATTTTCTCAATAAACATGATAGATATATTGTTCAGTGTTTTATGATATATCGGAAAACAGAACGCTTATTGCGAGTAAGTGTGGGCCGAAGAGGAAGAAAAGTAAAAGAAGAATAGATTAACTTCTAAAAATATCTATTGCTAAAGAGTTTTCCTTTTTCAAGTTCTCTAGAGGTTTATTCCCTTCTATGAAATTCTGTTGGTCATTCTGCACTTTACATAGATGGACTCTCAAGCAATGACGGTAAATTTAACAACTTTGGCCTGTCTTGATAACTAGTGGTTGGCTCATTTATGTGCTTTATAAAAAAACCTGCTGAAGTCTCTACTTTGAATGAAAAACTTTGAATGAATCCCCGAAAAGAATCTCCATTTTGATAACCTAATTAATGCGCATAAATTTTAGAATGTATAATGATGATCTGCAAGTAAAATAATGAGAAAATAATTATAAATCAATTGGACAGTAATTCAACCATGCCATATGTATTACAGGATGATAGAGCAACATAAGTATGCTACTTTTACACAACTATGAATTACTGCAAAATACAGAGATAAATTATTTGTAAGTTCTAATTATTGTGAATATACTGAAGCTTCCAATTTTGGCACTAAAGTTTCCAATGGAAGTATAAACAGAACTTACGATAACAAAGAAAACACACTTTGAATTTGTGTGTTGTGTGTGTATGTGTGTGTCTTTTAATTCATTATGAAACTAATTTTGATCGGTAAAATATCAAAAATCTTAACAATAGAGTTTGACCCTTTTTCCACATGTATATACATTTTTTTTCATAAATGATAATGTGTTATGGAACTATCCATTTATGGTCTATGCTAAGAGAACAGCAAGAATTGTCCCCTATCTAAAATAAAAAGAATTCAAAGATTTTAGAATGAAGGATGATATATTGAAGGAAGATCTTTTTGAAATTCAATCGCCTACTGTAAGATATATTCCAGCACTGCAAAAAATCTAACCTAGATCGAGAACGTTACAAGGGTTTTCGAACCCTGAGAATGAGCCCAGGACAGGGTTCGAAAGCTCTGAATATTTTTGCGAACCTGATATACAGGAATGGTATTTTTTATAGGAATAAATGGGTTCCTAACAGTTCCTTCAATATCTTGAGTTGATTCGTCTCACCAAGCTCCATCGGGCCTTCCGTTTTCTTTGACTTCGACAATATATGAGAAAAAACTTCTGTGAGACTAAAATTCTCCTTTCTGGATTTTTTAGCAATAATGGAATACTTTCGAAACCTTTTCCTTAACAAAACCTCTTCTGGTGACATACTAGATTCCTTCAATACATTTAACCCTTTTAAATACTGCATCAAACGTTGTGTAAGTATGACAATAATACATATTAGTAATGGTTTAACAATATACGCAAACTTTTTTTACATCTCTCTCTCTCTCTCTCTCTCTCTCTCTCTCTCTCTCTCTCTCTCAATTCCTATTTTATGTAAGCTTAGCATTGCTAAAAGGTTTGTATCTCATGCTGGAAGGTATTTGAGTCAAAGTTGTGGTATGTATGACTCATGTGGGCACTTGGGATAACGCATACAAAGAAATAAGTGGCTAAAAGTAGTTTACTTCTCTTATTGAGAGTGAAAAGTAAAAATAATCATATGAAAATAAAGAAATATGTCTTATTTTCCATCGTATAAGCAAAACAATTATATTCCTCCATTCTATATTCGCAAATACTGTGCCTAGATACCTTCATAAATGAATTAATATTGTGGAAAATGTATCTCAATGAAATACTTCAACACTTCAGGAATAACGCATATCATCTCCATCGACATTATGCAATTAACTTGCACTTTTTAATTAATAACCAATCAGCGAGTTGTACGACTTTCCAAAGCTATCGAGCAAACTCGTTGTAACTCTTGTAATCACGAGTTTCACATAGAACATTCGAAAACTAAAATTTGTGAGTTTATGTCATGGAATACAGACGCTTTCATTTTTATTATCAAAAGCAATTTATAAGCGCACGCAAGCACCCATATATGCATACAAACGTATGTATAGATATAATATATATATATATATAGATAGATATATATATATATATATATATATTTTTTTTATATATATATATATATATATATATATATACTATAGATCTATATATATATATTATATATATATAATATATATTATATATATATATATTTATATTATTATATTATAATATATTATTAATATATATATCTATCATATATATATTATATATTATATATATATATATATATATATATCTATATGTATAATATATATATATATATATATATATATCATATTATAGATGATATTATATTATCTATATATATTCATTCTATATATTTATATATATATATTATTCTATATAGATATAATATATATTGTACTATACTATATATCCATATATATATTATCTTATATCTATATCTATATCTATATATATAGTATATATATATAGATATATATATATATATCTATATCTATATAATATAGTATATATATATCTATATATATCTTCCTCCTATATATATTTTCTATGATATATATAATATAATTATATTCGTATATCTAATTATATCCATCTTATAATCTATATACTTATGGTCCTGTTTATATGTGTAATCCTTACGAACACCAATATACTTTGAATAGACATCCCATCCAGTCGAATTGATACTCCAAGTAGTAAATCCAGCAACGAATGTGGGCAATAATAAGATATTCATCACCCGACCAGCCAAATAAATCTTCAAAGTTTATCGGACCTGCACTTGTCTTGTCTGGAGCAACGGTAGTGATAATGAACGTTGTAGTACTAATAAGTATTGATTGTAGGAGCTTCTCCCACTTCGTTGTCAGGTTTGACGCTGTCATCTGATGACGTCTCCAAGGATCGTGGAGGCACAGAAGTCCATGTGAACATACAAATTCAAGGGTATGCTGAATTAATATGAGCATTTGTTTGATTGAAACTATCTCTGGAAAATGAAATTCATACAAAAAAGTTAATTAACATAAACATTCTTGCATATTTTGCGTAAAATATGAGAGACAGACAGAGAGACAGAGAGAGACAGACAGTCAGAAAGACGAGAGAGAGAGAGAGAGATAGAGAGAGACAGAGACAGAGACACTGACACTGACAGACAGACAGAGAGACTGACTAATAACAGTTTTGAGAATGAGTAGAATGCGTGGAGGGTCAGCGCTCTTACTTTTTAAAATCTTGAATTATAATAAAACCTCAGGTGAAAATGATGGGTTTGGTGCAGAAGGCAAGTCGTCATAAAGCGACCATTGGGTGCTGGAATGAGAGCTTAATTACTTTAGACGATGAGCACAAGGCAAATATTTGGACAACAGATGATTCCATATTTACCTAAAATATGAAAACAAATGAAGGTCGTTGGGATAACGTTGAAATATATAAAAGTTTATGCTGATATATTTAAAAAAAAAAATATTATTACCTTTAGAGGTCACATGTATCTTATTAATAACGCAGTTAAGGAATGACTGCGAGCACACTTTTTTCAGTTGTAAGGACAAGTTAATATAAATACTCTCTCAGTCACATCGTCGTGCGCATATTAAATAAACAAAGATTCTCTTATTTTAAACATTGACTCTGAAAAAAATACCATTATTACAAAATATACCAATTTTACAGAAAAGACTTACTTGCTTGAGAATAATTCGCATGTCTGAACCTAGCAAACGAGAGAGAGAGAGAGAGAGAGAGGGGGGGGGGAACTCCAGCTTTTAAAAAACTAAGAAGATTAAAAGAAACTCTGAAAACATAGGAAACATTTGGTTTGCAAATCCTGCCAAGAAAATGAAGAATCCTTAAATATTAATGCGAGTTGAAACACCAAAAGCGAAAGAGATTGAGTCTCTGTTCCAAAGGAAAAAGACAGACAAAAGGAAAGAAATTTTAGGAGAGGGAAAGAATCTCTGTAGAGAGGAAACGGATCTTCATAGTGTAATTTTGAAGTTTATTCACCAACAGTAAGGAAAAATGAATTATCTATTGTCACAGAAAAAAAAAGAAAACCCAAAAACCCGTGGAGATTTCTTACCATTTTTAACTTACTTGAGCAAAGGAAAAAACATCGATTTTTCAGTGGAAGGGATCGATGGAGATAAGCGAAGAAATTTTTAGTTGTAAAGAAAATATTAACAGCTTAAATGGTTGTTAGACCCATAGTTGAAACATTTACGTCGTTAGATGTGGGGTGGCTGAGGAAACGGGAAAGGAAAATATTTTGGGGGAGAGATGAGTTACTATCTATCAATGGATTGAATAATATCAGAGTAATTTTCAGGAGGCCGCTGTGTGAGTAACTCATCAGGGAGGAAAACGTTATATTATTTGCAGATTTCATCAAATTAGCTCTTAACTAATCCGATCTGCCTTTCTGTTTTCTCGGATCATAACTTTCTGGGAGAAGAGGTCTATTGTAGTTAAGAGCAACTTGGTATATTTTTGTTCTTCTGGGCTGACAGGCAAATTCGAGGCAAGAGCTTTGATAACGGGATTTAAAGTAGGATGGGAAGAGGCTTAAGGTGCAGAGTTGGGGTTGTAGACTACTCAGTCTGAGTTCCTGTATCGACACATAAATCAGACTGCTTCAGTTTGAGTCCATATATCGACAGACACAACAGGTGCCGCTTCAATCACTTGTTTGATTATTTCTATCCTTGTTCTGGCATTGTGGCTGGACTGGACCTGGCTGCAGGTACTTCTGCCCTGAGAGGTGATTTTGATGGTTAGCTTTTGCTTTGAACTGTGCAAATGCGGGATAAACAACGGGCACTGCATAGTTTAAAGCACGCGTGGTGACACTCAGAACACTTGGGTGTGTGGGTTCCCTTTTTTCGATTTCTCAAAACAGAATTTGGAATCGTGTTTCTTACTATAGACGGCGTGGATTGTCATAGAAATGGCATAATTAGCACCTAACACATTCCAAGAGACTATGAACACTTTTAGCCAGCAAGAATGCTATACATTTAGCTTTGTCTACTAGGGCAATATAATTTTAAAGCATGGCTCCTTTATACATTGTTATTTTTAATTCGCTTGTTTGATTAAATATCCCTCCATAGTCTATATATGTTTGTGGAATTTCCAATGTTCTCTGAGGTCTATATTGTATGTAATTTTGTTTATTCTTTAAGGAGAATAACCCATTTCCCTGATTCTATCCCTTTTGATTTACAGTAATATTCTCTAAGGAGAAATTCATATACTGATCACCAACTGCAAGGATTATCCAAAGGTAATAATGATGGCACAGGGCCAATTACCTTACAAAATGTAAGGGTTAATAACACCCCTACGAATGCGTTGTATCGTCCCTTCAGGGCAAACTAATAGCATGTGTCGCCTTAAGTTAAGCTTTACTATGAACCCTTCTATATTAAAGTTAGAATAAGTATTTTTTGTTTAATGACACTGAATTACATAATGATTATTAGATCATTTATTTTATTGTGATTAGTATCTCAGGTTAGAATTATTCTAATTATGTTACGTTTATTATTAATTATTTCTGAGAAGGAAATATTTCCAGTAATTATTAGCTTTCTGAGAGTGGAGCAATTTGTGACTTTGCTTATTTCTGACTATTGTTTCATAGAATTTTTAAAGACAATTTCTCAGTTTGTTATTTAGTCAGGTCACATTGCCTCGTTCTTTCATATATTGAAACATTTATTATTAGATTTCTTTGCGAGCCCAGTAAAAAAAATGTTTGTTTTCTGTTGGCATTTAGTAACATTAGATCTTGTGTCAATAGATCTCTCTCAAGGGTGTGGAAGTGAGTTTAACTCTCATTGTAAATGGCTTTGTTTACGCCATTCCAACCATCTAGGGTTGAAAAATGACTCTTAAGTTGGGGAGGTATTATATATTAAACCCACTCCAAATTCGAGTTAAATGATAATAATATAATAATCAAAAGCAGAAATGACTCATTCTCCACTAATCCGTGTTATTTCTGTGATTCACCCTGTCTTCCCAAGCCCTGTTTGTTGCCGCCTCGCTCTCTCAGGTAACCCCAGGAGTCAGCCGAGACGCGCCAGGTAGTTTTCTGCCACTATCTTGAACTCAAGAACACATGTTCACCACGATGGACATGGATCACCTTGCTCACAATCTAACGGAACGCCCTGGAACTAGCCGGAGGTCATAAAAGGGTTTGACACTGGACGGACGATCTTGACCCATTTGCACCGCCAGTGATGAAACACGCTCACCAGAGACAGCCCATCTGCCCCGCCTTTCCTTCTGTCGTATCCCGACCTGCCACACAAAACAGTCTCCTTCGCAGTGTTTCCTCCATCTTTCCTCTCGGTGCCTTAACTAAGAAGGTACAGTAAGAACGAGCATTGTGTGGTCAGGTTCTTTCTGTTTCTCATACTGCTAATATTCTTTGGTCTTGTGCGATTTTTCTGCCAACAACCCCCTTTGTGAACACCAGCATCGAGCTCTCCCATTCTTCTTCTTCCTAGCTAAACATATTTTTATATGGGTCGCCATTACGAATGAGTCGTCTCCATCGATTTCGTTCTTGTGCCTCGTTCTCATTTATACCTTTCAATTCCATATCTTCCCTTACACAATCACGCCATCTCTTTCTTGGTCTTCCCTTCTTCCTTCTACCCTGCACTTCCATTTCCATCGTATGTCTTCCAACATGACGTTCCTCCCTTCGTAACAGGTGTCCATACCATCGAAGCCTTCCTTCCTGTATTTTCTTCGATATTTCAGCTACCTTTGTTGATCCTCTTATATACTCATTTCTAATCCTATCTTCCCTTGTTACTCCCGACATCCATCTCAACATTCTCATTTCTGCTACATCCATCTTCTTCTCCTCTGTTTTCCTCATACTTGCCGTTTCTGTTCCATATAGCATCGAGCTCTCCCATTGTTATACCTTAACTAATTTGCCATTGTTATTCGGGATGCTGTGAGAGCCCCTTTGTGCTTGAATTACTTTTTATTTTGTGCTAAGATAACCCATTGTGATTAGCGTTCGCTGCCATAATTGATTTAGGGAAATGGCGTAAGTAGCGGTAATTGTGTTGTCAATTCCCTCATCAGTAACGAACGTGCCTCTCCACTACGAGCGATTCAGTAATGCCGTTGCTCTTGATTGATCTAATAAACGTAAAAGTTAATAATCAGTAGATCGGGAGTTTACAATTTGGCTTCACCACACCCGATCAACTACCATCTGCAACGCTCCTGTGTTTATAGAACCACCATTCGTTCCAGATAGTCCATCGGGGTCCTCTGTGGGAAATGGATTCCCTCCCTCTGTGACTCTGGAACCATTATCTATCCTCGTACTCGAGTCTTATTCACGTGTCCAGTTAAGCCAGGCCATGTTTTAGTTGATGTACAATCAACATTCCTTAATTAATTACCTATTAATTATCGGACCTTACGAGTCCGTATCACCCTTTAGGTGTTATTTAAGGTATTACGTAATTAGTTATGTAAATATACTTCATTTTAAACTAAACCCTTAGAGTTTACATAAATTTATCCTTTACTCTGAATAAAAAATGAATAAAAAAAATAATAAATAAAAAATAAAAAATAATAAAATAATAAAAATAAAAAAAAATAAATAAAAAATAAATAAATAAATAAAAAAATATGAATAATAAAAATAAATAATTAAATAAATAAAAATAATAAATAACTAAATCAAAATAAATAAATAATTAAATAAAAAACAAAATACTAAATAAATAAAAATATATATGAATAAAAATAAATAGATAAAAATAAATAAAAATAATAAATATAAATAAGTAATAAAAATAAATAAATAATAATAAATAAATAAATAAATAAATAAATGAATAAATACATATAAATAAAAATAAATAAATATATATATAAAAATATAAAATAATTGAAATAATTGAAAATAATTAATAAAATAAATAAATAAATAAGTGAAAATAA
>NC_061092.1:65716789-65739289 GCF_015104395.2 Macrobrachium nipponense
TTTTAGCTTTCGAATGTTCTATGTGAAACTCGTGATAGCACGAGTTACAATGAGTTTGCCTGATAGCTTTGGACACTCGTACAATCGCTGATTGGCTGTTAATTAAAAAGTGTAAGTTAATTGCAGAATGTCGATGGAGATGATATGCGTTATTCCTGAAGTGCTGAAGTATTTCATTGTGATACATTTTATACAAAAGTAATTCAAGTATGATGGTACCTAGACACAGTATGTGCGAATATAGGATCGAGGAATATATTTGTTTTTGCTTAAACGATGGAGAATAAGACATTTTTCTTTACTCTTCATGTAATTATTTAATTTTCTCTCTCAATAAAAGAAGTAAACTATTTCCAGCCATTTATATCTTTGTATGCATTATCCAAAGTGACCACATTAGTCCTACATACCCCAATTTTGACACAAATACCTTTCAGCATGAGATACAAGCCTTCTTTTCAATCATATGCTCTTTAAGCAATGCCTATCCTTTACATAAAGGAGGAATTGAGAGAGAGAGAGAGAGAGAGAGAGAGAGGTGGGGGGGGGGGGGGAGGCAAAAAAAGTTCGTGGATATTGCTAAACCATTACCCATATGTATTCTTGACATACACAACGGCTGATTCAGTATTTAAAAAAAGTTAAGTGTCTTGAAGGAATGCAGTATGTCACCCAAAGAGTTTTAGTTAAGGAAAAGGATTCGAAAGTATTCTATTATAGCTAAAAAGAACGAGAAAGGAGAATTTTAGTCTCTCAGAAGTTTTTTCTCATATGTTGTCGAAGTCAAAGAAAAAGGAAGACCCGATGGAGCCTGGTGAGGCGAATCAACTCAGGATATTGAAGGAACTGTTTGGAATCCATTTATTCTTATAAAAATATCATTCCTGTATATCAGGTTCGCAAAAATATTCAGAGCTTTTGAACCCTGTCCTGGGCTCATTCTCACGGTTCGAAAACCGTTGTAACGTTCTCGATCTAGAGGAGAAAGACCCAATAATATTCCATTGGTATCATAAATCAAGCTATGATTTTTAACAGAAGGCGATTGAATTTCTAAAAGATCTTCCTTCAATATAACATCCCTCATTCTAAAAGCTTTGATAATTTTTTATTTTAGATAGGAAACAATTCTTTCTTTTCTCTTATCGTAGACCATATATGGATAATTCCATAACACATTATCATTTATATAGAATATATATATGGAAAAAATATTTTAGTGATCAAAATAATTTTCATAAAGAATTAAAAAACACACATACACACAAAACACACAAATTCAAAGTTGTTAGTGAGAGAACGGTATTCTTTTGTGTGTTTTCTTTTATTTGGTAATGTTCTGTTTATACTTCCATTGGAAACTTTAGTGCAAAAATTGGAAGCCTGACTATATTCATAATAATTATAACTTGAAAAAATATGTATCTCTGTACTTTAGCAATAATTCACTGTCGTGTTAAAGTAGCATACTTATGTTGCTTTATCATCCTGGATTATATATCTTAAAAGGGGCGGTAGTGAATTGTTAATCTCAGCTCTTTCTGGTTAGAGATAGGTTGCTTAGAGACAAGCGCTAGATTCCTCGAAGAATGCTGAAATGAAAAACAGCCAGGAAAGATGACCAATGCAATTTGAGGTCGGTGACGCCTCGGAAATCACATGCCTTGGACATGGAGCACCTGTTTGCTGGGTGCCACGCAGGGCGTGTCTGCATGTGTGTTCGTAGCAAACGATATATGGCTTTGGTGATGAGAAATAAGATTAAGAGAGGGCACTCATTGATTACTTGTGACAGGGTAGAGATATTGGAAGGTGTTGCAGACCCATCGAATAAGGTAACGTAAGAAAGAACTTTGAAAAAGTTAACCTTTGAAGTGATAATTAATGTTGGAGAAAGAGAAGTGTGGTGCAATACACATTCTTATTGATTAACTTTCATGGGTAAAGTGTTGTAATAATTGTGGTCTCTTTATTTCACATGGGTTCAAATTCACCATATAGAAAAATGGATTCTCTGAGATATATTGACTTATTAAAATGTGGTTGGTCGGACATAATAAAAATAAAAATTATTTAGAGAGGAAACGACAGTTAAACGGTTTTTGGTTAGAGTTAATTCATTTTATTCCATTTTTATTAATTGATTTTGTTCCATTTTAATGTTAGCTAGTTTGGGAAATAAAAAGTATATTTTTGTATTAACGGGGATTCATTTGCCTAGCTTGCATTTTCAGAGAGATTCTGCCACAAACAAGGGTAGGGGCAGTTGCCTGTTAGCAATTTGTTTCATTTTGTTTAAACAAGTATCAATTGGACTTAAAAACTCGTATATATGCCACGGTTGAATTATTGTCTCACTGATTTATTTTGATATTCTCATTATTTGGTCGCAGAATCATACATTATATATTCTAAACTTTATACACTAATTAGAGCGTCAAAATGAAATTTTTTTTTTCGGGAATTGACTATCCTGATTTTACAGGAAAATCACTTCCCCAGAGATTAATACAACACAAACGGTCAGTTAGGTATGGACAGCAGAACTTAGCTATTTTCAACCATATAAATGAACATAACCATAGAATAAACTGGAATTTGTCACATATAATTTATAGCAGCAACCACCGGTACAAGAGTCAAATGAGAGAATCGGCCTTAATAAAACAGAGCCAGGTAAAGAACATCTCAAAAGGAGCATGGGATTCAGATGTGATCGACAAGATTTTCATCCAATCAACGCTTAAGACGATTAAAGGAAGATTATCAGCGGGGGTGACCTTTATTTGCTTACCTGTGGATGGATCTCTTGGTATAAATGCCACCTTCTCTGTAAACTTTTCTCATTCAACTACCTAAAGAGGGGGACAGCTGTCTCTGAAATATAGGATATTTTCCTCTCTATATTTTGGTGTTTTTTATGGGCGCTTTTTATTATTATTATATATATATATATATATATATATATATATATATATATATATATATATATATATATCTATACATATATATATATATATATATATATATATATATATATATATATATATATATATATATATATATATATATATATATATATATAGTATAGTATATATATATATATATATTATATATATATATATATATATATATATATATATATATATCTATATATATATATATATATATATATATATATATATATATATATATATATATATATATACTATATATATATATATATATATATATATATATATATATATATATATATATATATATATATATATAGCTCAGTAATTGGGCGGCTACTTGGAAATCTTAGCTTGATGATAAATACAGTGCCAAGACCAGGAAGAACATTCTTTATTAAACGAGCTTTCGAGGTTTAAAACCTCATCTTCAGGCTGAAAAATGACAAGGACGAGAAATCACTAAAAAAATTACATTAAAATGAATTGTCTTATTAAAAGCTTCAGTAAGAATATAAAATAAAACGAACATCACAAACAAACTAAATATTAAAAATTACGAAAAAACTAAAACAATACGCAAAACATACAAAAACAGAAATAAAAATAAAAATAATATGAAAGGTAAACAAACTACACTCAAAAATAAAATGGCTAACGACCCACTTTGTGTACCTACTATGAAACTATATGATAGCTAGTTGAATACCGGACGAGTTGTTGTTCAATTCCGGTTTCATTTTCTTAATAAACCGGAATTGAACAACAACTCATCCGGTATTCACTAGATATCATATAGTTTCATAGTAGGTACACAAAGTGGGTCGTTAGCCATTTTATTTTTGAGTGTAGTGTACCTTTCATATTATTTTTTATTTTTATTTCGTTTGTTTACCTTTTATTATTTAGTTATTTTTTTTCAATTTTAAATTTTTTGTGTTTTTGTATGTTTTGCGTATTGTTTTAGCTTTTTCGTAATTTTTAATATTTAGTTTGTATGTGATGTTCGTTTTATTTTATATTCTTACTGAAGCTTTTAATAAGACAATTCATTTTAATGTAAGTTTTTTAGTGATTTCTCGTCCTTGTCATTTTTTCAGCCTGAAGATGAGGTTTTAAACCTCGAAAGCTCGTTTAATTAAGAATGTTCTTCCTGGTCTTGGCACTGTTATTTATATATATATATATATATATATATATATATATATATATGTATATATATATATATATATATATATATTATATGCATCCACATGCTGGTATTTGCCTTTATTTATACAATCACCACGCTCCCTATCTCCATGAATTAGGTAATGCACCTTCAAATACAAAATATATTATATATATATATATATATATATATATATATATATATATATATATATATATATATATACTTGTATATATATATATATATATATATATATATATATATATATATATATATATATATATATATACTTGATATATATATATATATATATATATATATATATATATATATATATATATATATATATATATATATATATATATATATATATATATTAAATGTATATAGTGATTGAATGTACCAAAATACCAATTATATTTACTTTTATGAGTATTTCCATTCCATTTTTTCCTCCCTGCTTTCATCTCTGTTTCATTGTATGCACAAGTGATCCGTAATAGTCTACTCGAGATGAAAATATTTGACACAATATCCTAGAAATCCCTCGTTGTCACTTTTCATTTGTCACTATTCTATCAGTTACATGTTGCTTCTGTTTGTTCCTTGCAAAGTGTTATTTTGTTCACTCTCTTAAATATATTCACAAAGACTGTCTTCACATAACATAAGTGACCAGACATAGCCATAATTCACTAGTTTTTCTCTCCTATAGTTTGCTTGTGATTCTCATATTAAGATATTTTGCTTTAAATGTCCATTGGAGTTGAAACCTAGTTTATATAAATAAATTTTTCTGTCAATTGTCTAATGATTCCCACGCAAAATTTTATTTTTCTACAAATAAAATATTTTCAAAATAATCCTAACCGCTTGGTTAGTATCCTGCTTTTCTTAGATTTCTTAGACATGATTTTCTTTTTTTCAAAAAGTGTTGATTCCTCATATTCAAGCCAAAGGATAAATCCTTGGTTCCCCATAGAAACGTTATTACATTCCAGAAATTATATTGTCAACGCTACTGTGAAGAAGTGCAACTTTTTCATTTATTTATAAATTTGTTCATTGTTAGTGCTGTATGATTATGTCGACTATCCATCTTTCATTTTAAGCCCCTTTTTTTTCTGTCACGTTCCTTTTGCAAAGACATCTTGAAACATTTTACTTTGTTTCGTCGCTTTTTTTCCGGTTGTAGCTCATCTTTTGCTCCCAATTTCTTACCTTATTTCCTAATCATTCCTCTTTCTTTCTTCGTACTTCTCATTTTAAACCCTACTGAATTTTCGAAATCACATTTTATATTATTCTCTACTGTTCATCAACTCGCCATGCAACGTGCATTTCCTCTCCCTTCATTCCCGAATAGTTAAAAACCTTCTGCGTAATTCCTTTTCCGCATTTTCACCGTCATTCTTTTGACCTGCATTCTCTTTTTTGACTGCCTTGACCTCATTCTCACATTTTCTCCTTTCCATATCTTTGGTTCAAGGACTAAACTCCTCCCGTTGCCTCTAAACTACTTGCTGTAACAACATTTATTTGTATTAAATGTAGCTGTTTATATTTTTGTTGTATTCTCAATTCTACTCACGCGGAAGATATTTGGCATAACTTTTTTGATTATTCAATTTAACTCTCATTTACTTTTAGTGCCCTAATTACATACAGTACATTATATTGGTCATCTTTTTCAATATTTTCTTAACACTCGATGACATGAAACTGGAGGCACATATAACTAGATAGTTAACAAAGATTATCTCTACTGATCTTTTATCACAAAATCCTAGAACATTTCAACTGGAGAGACAGAGAAAGATAGAGAGAAGTGGGACTGTGCATGTTTGTCGGGAATTTGGAATCAGTCTGCAGATACAGAAGACGTAACCAAGTTTTGTCCAATTTTTATGTCAAATAACTTCTTTATTTTAATCCTTAATATCTAAAAGATTTTCGGCTTATTGCATATATGTAATCTTTCTCTCTCTCTCTCTCAAAGAAAAAAAAAAAAAGACTAGATAAAGTTTTGTTAGTGACACTGAACGGCATTAAAATAAGCAAATGATTAATTGTGATATACCATTAGGGTAGCAGAAAAGAGAGAGAGAGAGAGAGAGAGAGAGAGAGAGATCTTTATTCAACATATCTTCACATGGCAAACATATTTCTAAAGCGAGGAATGGAATCTAAAATTGCTCGTCGTGGTAAATTTTTATTTTCCTTGCTGGAAATGGTGAAATAAAAGTCTAGAATATCTGTATTTGTGCGTATTCCAATCATGTTCTTATAATTATCCATCAACTAAGAAGTCTCAAATGTTGGCAATCGTTCTGAATTGCACTGGTGTCCTGAAACGATCTTTTGAATTTGCTCTGGTATCAAGTAGTTAATGCAATTCTTCCTTTACCCCATAATTCCTCTTTACCAATTCCACGAAATTTGATTTTTTTCATTCTCCGTCTCACTCGTTGCAGAACATTTCCGATAAACAGCAACACCTGCAGCAGCCAGTGTTGGATATTCGTTCCAACTTTAATTTTTCGTAGAAATAATGTAAAAGAAAAAAAACCAATAGCAGGATAAAATGATATTTAGAAAAATCTTCATTCTAACCAGCGGTAATTGAGCCTTAGGCGATAGTAAATTACCAGTGAAACCTTATCTGGTTGTCACAATGATAATGTGAACGGGATTGATTGAAATATATTCATCGTACTCGGATTGCTCTTCATGATTAGAAATGAGAGTATATTGACTGCATGTATTCTATAGTAAGTAATTACAAATGATTAATATCAAGCAAATTGGATAATAAAAAGAAAAAGTGGGATGTAAATTAGAAAAAAAAAATATATAGAGACTTCCAAACATAACATGCACGATACATCAGTAGTTGGTGGTATAAAAAAAAACGTTGCTCCTTCTAAACATCTGCTATTTATGGAAAGGAGTAACGCTTTCAAAGGCGAATGCCTTGCACGACTCGATATGGATGGAGTGAAACGCCATCCCTCATTAAGAGTGGTCTTCAAAATTCAATTCCCTGTTACCTTCGCCTGATGAAACGATTTGTAATAGTTCTGAGATGATATTTCTCTTGGCATGCGAGAATTTTGAGGAAACGAGTTGCTGATACTTTTGTAATCTGCTGGGAGGTTCTTAGACAAAAAAAAAATGATCTTGAATTAAAAATAATAGATCTCGAATGTTGACCATGTTAGAAAAATAATTAAGAAACTCCCTTTTTTCAGTTTTCCGTAAAAAAAAAAAAAAACTATTGAGATGACCATTTGTCTGTCCGTCATCACTTTTCTTTCAAACTCAAATCTTGAAAACTACTGAGGCTAGATGGGTGCAAATTTGGTAACTAGTATACCATTTATTCTCCGTAAATTACTCAGTAATAAAGAAATAGTTACCCAATCAATAATATTATGATCAGTTGAAATTATGATATACCTATCTATCTATCTATCTATCTATCTAGTTTTAAAAGGTACTTCGACTCATAATGGACAAAAGCAACAACACAATAACCAAACATAGAATATTCCATTAAGTAGGATTTTCATATCTTAAGAAAAAAGCAAAGAATGATGGTATTGATAAATGTAAATATGTAACTGAGCAAACAAAGGAACGCTTTTATTGAAACAAATAATGATAAGAGTTTTTCCAACGCCACTTGAGGTCACGAGGACAATATAAAGTTAAAAGCACATTACCCTCTATCCGGGTGAAGGGCGAACGATAAAGGAAGATCAAATCTCTGCTGGTAATCGTGCGAATGTCTTGAAATTGTCGAGGGCTTCCAAGTTACGCCATAAGGAGTCACCTCCGACCTCTTCTCTATTCACGGCTTTACATTTTATTCCTTTACCAAGTTTGCAGGAACTTGGGGAAGTCAGAAAACTAATATAATTTTGTTCCTTTATTTTTTAGTTATTTCATTGTTGCCTTTTTTTCTACAATTCTTACTTTATATACACATGTAAATTACACACACACACATAGACATAACATACATATATATATATATATATATATATATATATATATATATATATATATATATATATATATATGTTATGTATATATATACAAATGTATGTGTTGTAATCTACATGTAATTTACAATAAATGCATTCCTTTGTTTGCTCAGTTACATATCTACATTTATTAGGTATTTCTATTTTTAGTCTAATTATGCCATTAACCGATACTTTTTCTTTGAGATATGCGAAATGATCTGAATAATGTGACTGATGCGCTATTTCTTGATTACTGAGTAATATACCAACTTTGAGTAGTCTTTTATGGAGAATAAAACTAGTTACCAAATCAATTTCAAATTTTTTTTTTTTTTTTTTTTTTATCATACTAGTATCTCGTGGGAGCACCTCTTCTTATGTAAATGGTTTGTACTTTTGGTTCCTTACTCGGCTGTACCGATTTAAAGGCAGTTCGTCACATCAACATCCGCCACAAAGAACTCAATGTTTTCTGCATCAAATTCCTGTCTGTTTGAAAGTCTTTCACAGTGAAAATCGCTCTTCTGCACAGACATCATCGTCACGATTTTAGACACCTTTTCTCGGACTGGCCAGTTTGGTGACGAGTTTTTGCTCATCCTCTGTCAAGCTCTGTTGTTCTCTTGCTCCTTTTAGTCTGACCTTTATAATTCTTCCCTCCTTTACGAGCAGAGCTCTTTTGCTTTCCGTCTTTCGTTATTATCCCTCCACGCCTGGATGATTCGTAAAATTCCCCTCTGGCTGAAAACCGGTAATATCTGCTTAACACATGTAGATATCCTTGATTATTAAGACTTCCAAATCATATAATTTACTATTCGCTTAGTCTTCTCTTGAAGCTTTAGAAAATAAGCGACCCCGAGTCTTACTTCTGCTGTTTTATTTTTTTAATTTATTGTTTTTACGTAACATTCTGTGGTGTTTACATGCATACGATTTCGCAGTTGCGAAGGGGAAAATCGTCTATTTTTTATTAGGCCGACCAGAATCTTGAAACAGGAAAGATGCTAATGAAAAAAAATATTACTGAACTGCAGGAAACAAGACTGAAACCAATATCAACATTGCCATAGGTTCATTGCTACTTAATATTTCAAATAATAATATTTTTAGTGAGAGGGTTACCAGCAACGTCAGTTGTGAAGGTTTGCCTTTTACAACATGATAGTTCAACTATCATATACATAATTTTTGTAATAAGTTTGTTTCATTAATTGATTAATTTGTTTTAGAATCTCATTAGCAATTTTTGTACAGCGTATAATGTGTATCAAACTCTCAGCCACGGCCCATGTAACTCTCAGCCGCTGCCCTTGAATCTTTTAGCCAAAGCCCAATGGTGACCTGTGTTGTTAGCACCTATAGCGGCGCCAGACGCACGATCTAGCTAACTTTAACGGTAAATAAAATAAAAACTACTGATGCTAGAGGCTTTGAGGTTATGTTTGCAGCTGTGAGATTCTTGAGGAACGCAAGTTAGAAAATGTTTGGAGGGAGTGATATGATGCCATGTTGGATGAAGATGGGATCTTGGTCACAGACGAAATGGAGAAAAGGAATCTGTTTGCAAGGTTTTTGAAAGACTCCTAAATATTGGGACTACTGGTAGGGATGAAAGCATTGCAGATTTAAACGAGCGCTGGAGGTACAAGAACAAGAGGTGAAAGATGCCTAGAAATCTGTAAAAAATGGAAAAACTGCTGGTGTGTGAGGATAACCGCAGAGATGCTAAAAGCAGGAGGTCAAAGAATGATAGAGGCCTTAATCAAGAGTTGATTTTAGCATAGTTTGGAGAACAGAGGTGGTACCAAGTGATTGAAAAAAGGCAATTATGATACCAATATATAAAAAAAAAGGGAGTGTGGTAACTATCAGGGCATGAGTTTACTGTCAGTCCCAGGGAAGATATTCATGAGAATAATACTTAATAGAATAAGACCTATAGTAGAAGAGAAACTTAGAGAACAGTTGTGTGGTTTTAGAAGTGGAAGGTCAACAGTGGATCAAATTTTCACCTTAAGACAGATAATTGAGAAGAGATGGGAGTATGCAAAGCCAATATTCTGTGCTTTTATAGACTTGGAGAAAGCGTATGATTCAGTATGGAGAGGTGGAATGTAGAGAATGGCCGAACACTATGGTATACCACTAAAAGTAATAAGGATACTAAAGAGCTGGTACCACGGTGTGTGCAGCTGTGTACAGATGGCTGGACAGCAAAGTGACTGGTTTCCAGTTGGAAGTTGGCTGAGACAGGAATGTTATGTCACCCACCTTGTTTAATGTATTATTGACCACATAATGAGAAGAGTGATGGAGAATGAAAACAGAGGGGCTAGTATTGGTGAAGAAGTTTTTATGGATTTAGACTTTGCTGATGATGTTGCATTAGTTGCTGATACGTGACTGGTGCTGGTAGGTATAGTAATGCGGATGGAGACAAAGACACAGAATTTTGGCTTGAACATCAGCACAAAGAAGAACGAGATCATGGCTGTGAGTAGGGATGACGGCTGGGTGCACATGGAAGATATGACAATCAAAGGACAGTAACTCAAGGAAGTTGAGAAGTTTGTATACTTGGGAAGTGTGGTAACAGCAGATTGGAGGCAAATTAAGGTTATAAAAAGAAGACTGGGAGCAGCAACAGGTTTTGAAGTTCTGAGAAGAAACGTGTGGTCAAGGCATGAAATCAACTTGAAAACTAAGATGAGAATGTTTAATGCAGTAGTACTACCAGTCCACAGACCAGAACAGAGGAGGGAAGGTTGGATGCTTTTGAAATGAAGCTGCTGAGGAGGATACTTGGCATTAAATGGGACGATTTTGTTATGAATGAAGACATTAGGATGAGATTGAGGCAAATGCCAGTCATTACCAGGCTAAAGAGGAGAAGGCTGAAATGGTTTGGGCATGTTAAGGGGATGGATGGGAATAGAGGCCCAAGGAGAGCACTGAGAGCAGCACAAATAGGAGGAAGACCGCTGGGTAGGGCAAGTACGAGGTAGATAAACATAATTGTCAGAGATCTAGAAGAGGAAATCCAGAACCTAGAGGAAACGAGGGAAATGGCTCGGGATAGAGACAGATGGAGAGGAACTGTATCAGCCTTATGCCACTGGCCAGTGGCGGAAAGATAAAGTAAAGTAAAGTAAGAGGCTAGAGGACTGCAATTTGATACGATTGATAATTGGAGGGTGGATGATAAACATATCAATTTACAGCCCTCTAGCCTTAGTAGGTTTTAAGGTCTCAGAATGGACAACCAAATGGCCATCTCAATAGTTTTCTTTTACGGAAAACTAAAAACGGGAGTTTTATATTCAAGATAAATTTTGTATCATTTCAACGACAAACATCATGCATATTCATTTTTTCCAAAAACAGATTGAAAGAACTGATCACAGCAGTGTGAGTCTATATCGTCTAAGACCTCCAGCAGATTAAAAAAGCATCAGCAACTCATTTCCGCAACTTTCATCGTATGCCAAGAAAAAGATCGTCTCTGAACTATTACAATCTTTTCATCAGGCGACGGTAACAGGGAATGATATTTTTAAGATCGCTCTAAATAAAGGATGGCGTTTCACACTGTCCACTTCGAGCCGCATTTGTCTGAAAATTTCTGTTTGTGTAAAGGATTCGCCTTTGAAAGCGTAACTCCTTATATTTAGCAGATGCTTGGAAGGAGAAAGAGTTTCTTTTTTTTTATTATTTTCTTTTCTGTCATATGACTAACATATTTGACAGTAATAGCCCTTCCTTTACACCACTAACTACTTACTGATGCATTATGCATTTTAGAACAATATTTTGTACATGGAAGTCTGATATATTTTCTTTTTTAAACCCCACATTTTTTTATCCAGTTTGCTTGATATTAATCGTTTGTAATTACTTGCTAAGGAATTCATTCAGTCAATGTGCTCTTATTTCTAATCATGAAAAGCAAATCCCATTTGATAACCAGATAAGGTTTCATTTGTTGTCGCCTAATGTCCAATTACTGCTGGCTTAGAATGATGATCTTTCTAAATGTCACTTTACGCTGCTGTTGGTGGAGGTATCTGTATCCAATCAGTCTCTTCCTCTTCATTATTATTTCTGCGACAAATTAAAGTCGGAACGAATACCCGACGCTGGTCGATGCTGGTGAGACGGAGGATGAAGAAAATCTCGTGGAAATCCTAAGGAGGAATTATGGGGTAAAAGGACCGATTGCAGTAACTACTTGATACCACAATTCTTTGCTTCCGGGTGATGAATGACAGAGATGATGAAGTGCGAAATGCATAAGTAAAGTAGAACTGATTTAAACTTGAAAGCCAACAATGAAAGAGGATCCTTATAACAGCGAGTTGTGTCTTGCATGTTTCCAGCCTTAACCTCTGTCTTTACGCACTTCATAAGAAAACAGGTAAAAAAAAAAAAAAAACGCGCCGTATAATGCTGGATCAACTCTCAGCCACGGCCCAGGAAACTCTCATTCGCTGCCCATTTAACTTTCTGACCCGGTCCGGAGGTGCCTATATTGTTGGCATCTACATAGTTGTGCCAGACGCACGATCATGACTAACTTTAACCTTAAATCAAAATAATATCTACTCAGGCTAGAGGGCTGCAATTTGGTTTGTATGATGATTGGAAAGTGGATGGTCAACATACCAATTAGCAGCCCTCCAGCCTCAGCAGCTTTTAAGATCTGAGGGCGAACTTAAAAAGTGCGGACGGACAGACAAAATTGGCATCTCAATAGTTTTCGTTTACTCTTTGATACAGATCACTTATGCTTCTTACAAAATCAACATTAAATTTCTTTTCTGTTAACATATACTTCAAAAGACATCTTGCTAAAAAAGGAAAAAAGAACCTTCATAAGGAATGCATCGTAAAAGGATGAATAATTCCAACAAAGCAAGAGCTAAATTCCTTTTCAGATGGAATAATCTCATAAAACCCCTTCACTATTTCTAAGGCTATTTTCTGGAACCTTTGATGTACATCCTTGGTACTGGTAGGAAAACACTAGAGGGGTAAATTGACCTTACAACGATTACTTTTGGATTACACGTGATTTCAGGTATAAAAGTAATGTTATAAATATAATCTCATCTCTTCTGTTGCTATAAAAAAAGAGGTCTTTCCTTCTTCTCCATAATTAAAACAATATCACTAAGAAATAAAACGGAACCCATCTAAATGAGCATGACCAAAATGTTCTACCCCATTCTCCATGTAATCGGGATCCAATATTTACTCGTGGCTTTAACACCAAATTGAACAGACTATCTCTCTCTCTCTCTCTCTCTCTCTCTCTCTCTCTCTCTCTGCATTCCTCGCTCACTCTGACAGATATTTGCTGCGAACGGTTCCACCACATCAGCATGGACATCCCTGGAAAAGGACTATCTTTATTTAAGTGCGGGTGGGGAAGAAATCCTGCGTTGCTAGTTCGAGATCCGGGATTACCAAGGCATCTGTGAGAACATTTCAGATGCTCTCTTCATCTGTGAAGTCCAGGTATTTTACGGTTTTGCTTTCTCTTAGGTATATCCTAGAGAGGCAAGTTGACGTTATTTACCAACATGGTACTGAGGAACTTCACGTTATTCTTTAGACTATTATAAACACTTTTGTGATAACAAAACATGGATAAAATACTTGATCCAGTAAACACATTAGAATTATCAATCATGAAAATTGAAGCTTTAAGGCCCGAGAACTAATGCACGAATATGTGAGGATTAAGATTTCACGTTGAGTATTTTCTCCCTCCCTCACTCTAATTTGATTGTAAGTGACGCATTACCTAGGAAATACATTGCCTACAAAATCATGGTTTTTTGATGTTTGCATGTACACCTCCTTTGTTTACCAGCTGTATTTTTGGTATTATTCCCCCGTTCCTTTACTTGACTGATTTTCACAGGCCAAATGAAATTAACAGTAATCGTGGAAAAATGCTGTATCAATTTCCACGATTTCATTTGCATTCTGTCGAATTCAAAGCGATCTATTGTCTCATCAACATGATAGATATATTGTTCAGGGTTTTATGATATATCGGAAAACAGAACGCTTAGTGCGAGCAAGTGTGGGCCGAAGAGGAAGAAAATGAAGAATAGATTAACTTCTAAAAATATCTAATGCTAAAGGGTTTCCTTTTTTCAAGTTCTCTAGAAGTTTATTTCCTTCTATGAAAATCTGTTGGACATTCTGCACTTTTCATTGATGGACTCTCAAGCAATGACGGTAGATTTTAACAGCTTTGGCCTGTCTCGATAACTAGTGGTTGGCTCATTTATGTTGCTTCATAAAAAAACCTGCTGAAGTCTCTACTTTGAATGAAAAACTTTGAATGAATCCCCGAAAAGAATCTCCATTTTGATAACCTAATTAATGCGCATAAATTTTAGAATGTATAATGTATGATTCTGAAAGTAAATAATGAGAAAATAATTATAAATCAATTGGACAGTAATTCAACCATGCCATATGTATTACAGGATGATAGAGCAACATAAGTATGCTACTTTTACACAACTATGAATTACTGCAAAATACAGAGATAAATTATTTGTAAGTTCTAATTATTGTGAATATACTGAAGCTTCCAATTTTGGCACTAAAGTTTCCAATGGAAGTATAAACAGAACTTACGATAACAAAGAAAACACACTTTGAATTTGTGTGTTGTGTGTGTATGTGTGTGTCTTTTAATTCATTATGAAACTAATTTTGATCGGTAAAATATAAAAAATCTTAACAATAGAGTTTGACCCTTTTTCCACATGTATATACATTTTTTTTCATAAATGATAATGTGTTATGGAACTATCCATTTATGGTCTATGATAAGAGAACAGCAAGAATTGTCCCCTATCTAAAATAAAAAGAATTCAAAGATTTTAGAATGAAGGATGATATATTGAAGGAAGATCTTTTTGAAATTCAATCGCCTACTGTAAGATATATTCCAGCACTGCAAAAAATCTAACCTAGATCGAGAACGTTACAAGGGTTTTCGAACCCTGAGAATGAGCCCAGGACAGGGTTCGAAAGCTCTGAATATTTTTGCGAACCTGATATACAGGAATGGTATTTTTTATAGGAATAAATGGGTTCCTAACAGTTCCTTCAATATCTTGAGTTGATTCGTCTCACCAAGCTCCATCGGGCCTTCCGTTTTCTTTGACTTCGACAATATATGAGAAAAAACTTCTGTGAGACTAAAATTCTCCTTTCTGGATTTTTTAGCAATAATGGAATACTTTCGAAACCTTTTCCTTAACAAAACCTCTTTGGGTGACATACTAGATTCCTTCAATACATTTAACCTTTTTAAATACTTCATCAAACGTTGTGTAAGTATGACAATAATACATATTAGTAATGGTTTAACAATATACGCAAACTTTTTTTTACATCTCTCTCTCTCTCTCTCTCTCTCTCTCTCTCTCTCTCTCTCTCTCTCTCTCTCTCTCTCTCAATTCCTCTTTTATGTAAAGCTTAGGCATTGCTAAAAGGTTTGTATCTCATGCTGGAAGGTATTTGAGTCAAAGTTGTGGTATGTATGACTCATGTGGGCACTTGGGATAACGCATACAAAGAAATAAGTGGCTAAAAGTAGTTTACTTCTCTTATTGAGAGTGAAAAGTAAAAATAATCATATGAAAATAAAGAAATATGTCTTATTTTCCATCGTATAAGCAAAACAATTATATTACTCCATTCTATATTCGCAAATACTGTGCCTAGATACCTTCATAAATGAATTAATATTGTGGAAAATGTATCTCAATGAAATACTTCAACACTTCAGGAATAACGCATATCATCTCCATACGAACATTAAATGCAAATTAACTTGCACTTTTTAATTAATAACCAATCAGCGAGTTGTACGACTTTCCAAAGCTATCGAGCAAACTCGTTGTAACTCTTGTAATCACGAGTTTCACATAGAACATTCGAAAACTAAAATTTGTGAGTTTATGTCATGGAATACAGACGCTTTCATTTTATTATCAAAAGCAATTTATAAGCGCACGCAAGCACCCATATATGCATACAAACGTATATATATATATGATATAGTATATATATATATATATATATATATATATATATATGTATATATACTATATATATATATTATATATTATATATAATTATATATATATATATAGGAATATATAATTAATTATTAGATATATATATATTATATATATATATCCATATATGGTCCCCTGTTTATATGTGTAAGCCTTACAAACACCAATAGCTTGAATAGACATCCCATCAGTCGAATTGATACTCAAGTAGTAAATCCAGCAACGAATGTGGGCAATAATAAGATATTCATCACCCGACCAGCCAAATAAATCTTCAAAGTTTATCGGACCTGCACTTGTCTTGTCTGGAGCAACGGTAGTGATAATGAACGTTGTAGTACTATAAGTATTGATTGTAGGAGCTTCTCCCACTTCGTTGTCAGGTTTGACGCTGTCATCTAATGACGTCTCCAAGGATCGTGCAGGCACAGAAGTCCATGTGTACATACAAATTCAAAGGTATGCTGAATTAATATGAGCATTTGATTGAAACTATCTCTGGAAAATGAAATTCATACAAAAAGTTATAATTACATAAACATTCTTGCATATTTTGCGTAAAATATGAGAGACAGACAGAGAGACAGAGAGACAGAGAGAGACAGACAGTCAGAAAGACAGAGAGAGAGAGAGAGAGAGAGAGAGAGAGAGAGACAGAGACAGAGACACAGACACTGACACTGACAGACAGACAGACAGAGACAGACAGAGAGACTGACTAATAACAGTTTTGAGAATGAGTAGAATGCGTGTAGGGTCAGCGCTCTTACTTTTTAAAATCTTGAATTATAATAAAACCTCTGGTGAAAATGATGGATATGGTGCAGAAGGCAAGTCGTCATAAAGCGAGCATGAGGTGCTGGAATGAGAGCTTAATTACTTTAGATGAAGAGCACAAGGCAAATATTTGGACAACAGATGATTCCATATTTACCTAAAATATGAAAACAAATGAAGGTCGTTGGGATAACGTTGAAATATATAAAAGTTTATGCTGATAATATCTAAAAAAAAAATATTACCCTTTAAAGGTCACATGTATGCTTATTAATAACGGAGTTAAGGAGTGACTGCGAGCACACTTTTTTCAGTTGTAAGGACAAGTTAATATAAATAACTCTCAGTCACATCGTCGTGCGCATATTAAATAAACAAAGATTCTCTTATTTTAAACATTGACTCTGAAAAAAATACCATTATTACAAAATATACCAATTTTACAGAAAAGACTTACTTGCTTGAGAATAATTCGCATGTCCTGAAGACCTAGCAAACGATAGAGAGGAGAAAGGCGAGAGATAGAGAGAGGAGAGAGAGAGAGAGAGAGAGAGAGAGAGGGGGGGGGGAGGGGTGGCGGGAACTCCAGCTTTTAAAAAACTAAGAAGATTAAAAGAAACTCTGAAAAAATAGGAAACATTTGGTTTGCAAATCCTGCCAAGAATATGAAGAAGCCTTAGATATTAATGTGAGTTGAAACACCAAAAGCGAAAGAGATTGATCTCTGTTCCAAAGGAAAACGACAGACAAAAGGAAAGAAATTTTAGGTAGAGTTAAAAGAAATCTCTGTAGAGAGGAAACGGATCTTCATAGTGTAATTTTGAAGTTTATTCACCAACAGTAAGGAAAAATGAATTATCTATTGTCACAGAAAAAAAAGAAAACCCGTGGAGATTTCTTACCATTTTTAACTTACTTGAGCAAAGGAAAAAACATCGATTTTTCAGTGGAAGGGATCGATGGAGATAAACGAAGAAATTTTTAGTTGTAAAGAAAATATTAACAGCTTAAATGGTTGTTAGAACCATAATTGAAACATTTACGTCGTTAGATGTGGGGTGGCTGAGGAAACGGGAAAGGAAAATATTTTGGGGGGAGAGATGAGTTACTAGCTATCAATGGATTGAATAATATCAGAGTAATTTTCAGGAGGCCGCTGTGTGAGTAACTCATCAGGGAGGAAAACGTTATATTATTTGCAGATTTCATCAAAATTAGCTCTTAACAAATCCGATCTGCCTTTCTGTTTTCTCGGATCATAACTTTCTGGGAGAACTGGATTTTTACTTAGGATGTTGTAGAGGTCTATTGTAGTTAAGAGCAACTTTGTATATTTTTGTTCTTCTGGGCTGACAGGCAAATTCGAGGCAAGAGCTTTGATAACGGGATTTAAAGTAGGACGGGAAGAGGCTTAAGGTGCAGAGTTGGGGTTGCAGACTACTCAGTCTGAGTTCCTGTATCGACACATAAATCAGGAACTGCTTCAGTTTGAGTCCATATATCGACAGACACAACAGGCGCCGCTTCAATCACTTGTTTGATTATTTCTATCCTTGGTTCTGGCATTGTGGCTGGACTGGACTGGCTGCAGGTACTTCTGCCCTGAGAGGTGGTTTTGATGGTTAGCTTTTGCTTTGAACTGTGCAATGCGGGATAAACGGGCACTGCATAGTTTAAAGCACGCGTGGTGACACTCAGAACACTTGGGTGTTGTGGGTTCCCCTTTTTTCGATTTCTCAAAACAGAACTTGGATTTGTGCTTCTCACTATAGACGGCGCAGATTGTCATCAAAGTGGCACAATTGGCACCTAACACATTCCAAGAGACTAAGAACACTTATAGCCAGCAAGAATGCTATACATTTAGCTTTGTCTACTAAAGCAATATCATTTTAAAGCATGGCTCCTTTATACATTGTTATTTTTAATTCGCTTGTTTGATTAAATATCCCTCCATACTCTATACATATTTGTGGAATTTCCAATGTTCTCTGAGGTCCATATTGTATGTAATTTTGTTATTCTTTAAGGAGAATTACCCATTTCCCTGATTCTATCCTTTTGATTGACAGTAATATTCTCTAGGGAGAAATTCAGATACTGATCACCAACTGCAAGGATTATCCAAAGGTAATAATGATGGCACAGGGCCAATTACCTTACAAAATGTAAGGGTTAATAACAACCCTATGAATGCGTTTTATCGTCCCTTCAGGGCAAACTAATAGCATGTGTCGCCTTAAGTTAAGCTTTACTATTAACCCTTCTATGTTAAAGTTAGAATAAGTATTTTTTGTTTAATGACACTGAATTACATAATGATTATTTGATAATTTATTTTATTGTGATTAGTATCTCAGGTTAGAATTATTCTAATTATGTTACGTTTTTGTTATTAATTAATTTGTTTCTGAGAAGGAAATATTTCCAGTAATTATTAGCTCTCTGAGAGTGGAGCAATTTTGTGACTTTGCTTATTTCTGACTATTGTTTCATAGAATTTTTAAAGACAATTTCTCAGTTTGTTATTTAGTCAGGTCACATTGCCTCGTTCTTTCATATATTGAAACATTTATTATTAGATTCTTTGCGAGCCCAGTAAAAAAACTTTGTTTTCTGTTGGCATTTAGTAACATTAGATCTTGTGTCAATAGATCTCTCTCAAGGGTGTGGAAGTGAGTTAACTCTCATTGTAAATGGCTTTGTTTACGCCATTTCAACCCTCTAGGGTTGGAATGACTCTTAAGTTGGGGAGGTATTATATATCAAAGCCACTCCAAATTCGAGTTAAATGATAATATAATAATCAAAAGCAGAAATGATTCATTCTTCACTAACCCGTGTTATGTCTGTGATTCACCCTGTCTTCCCCAAGACCTTGGTCTTCCTAAGCCCTGTTTGTTGCTGCCTCGCTTTCTCAGGTAACCCCTTGAGTCAGCCGATAGACGCCAGGTGTAGTTTCCTGCCACTATCTTGAACTCAAGAACACATGTTCACACCACGATGGACATGGGTCACCTTGCTCACCTTCTAACGGGACGCCCTGGAACTAGCCCGGAGGTCATAAAAGGGTTTGACACTGGCCGGACGAACGGGCTGCTCTACGAGCAAGAGCCCGTGCTGGCACAAGGCCAGCTTAATCTCAGATAACAACAACGACGGACGATCTTAGACCCATTTGCACCGCCAGTGTCTCAAAACGCTCACCTGAGACAGCCCACCCCGCCCGCCTTTCTTTCTGCCGTATCCCGGCCTGCCACACAAAACAGTCTCCTTTCGCAGTGCTTCCTCCATCTTTCCCCTCGGTGCCTTAATTAAGAAGGTACAGTAAGAACGAGTATTGTGTGGTCAGGTTCTTTCTGTTTCTCATACTGCTTATAGCCTTTGCTCTTATGCGATTTTTCTGCCAACAAACCCCCGCCCTTTGTAAACAACACAGCATCGAGGTCTCCCGCCCTTGGTTAATGCCTTAACTAATTTTGTCATTGTTATTCCGGGATGCTGGGAGAGCCCCTTTGTGCTTGAATTACTTTTTATTTTGTGCTAAGATAACCCATTGTCATTAGCGTTCGCTTCCATAATTGATTTGGGGAAATGGCGTAAGTAGCGGTAATTGTGTATCAATTCCCTCATCAGTAAAGAACTTGCCTCTCCATTATGAGCGATTCAGCAATGCCTTTGCTCTTGAGTGATCTATTACGTAAAAGTCATAATCAATAGATCGGGAGTTTTGCAATTTGGCTACACCACACCCGATCAACCACCATCTGCAACGCTCCTGTGTTTTTAGGACCACCATTCGTTCCAGATATTCCATCGGGATCCTCTGTGGCGGCTGGATTCCCTCCCTCTGTGCTCTGGAACCATTATTTATCTTAAAACTCAAGTCTTATTTACGTGTCCAGTCAAGCTAGGCCACGTTTTAGTTGATGTACTATCAACCTTCCTTAATTACCTATTAATTATCGGACCTTAAGAGTCCGTATCACACTTCAGGTGTTATTTAAGGTATTCACGTAATTAGTTATGTAAATATACTTCATTTTAAACTAAACCATTAGAGTTTACATCAATTTATCCTTTACTCTGAAGGCGGCCGTCAGGCGTAGAGTTTTCTTTTAAGAATCTAGATCTTGTCCAAGGCGTTCTTATAACTCTCAGTAAGTAATACATGTGTTGTGTGTCTACACAGGGAACTAGAATCTAATTATATATATAATCCTAACTAATAAAGTCAAGAAACGTTAGAGAGAACAGGTTGTCGAAATTGCAGTCTCCCTAAGGCAGCCGATTTCTATGCCGCCTCATAATCCCAAAGAAACAAGACCGTTATAATAATCCTCGGTTGCCACAGCGACAAGGAAGTTATGAGTAGTAAATTTCCTTTCTCTGTCTGGTTCCTAGGCGTGTAAGATAGGAGCAAATGATTCTTTTCATTTTCATGTCATTTGGTTTTTTTTTTTATATAAAAATTTAAGTCATGTTTGATAGAAATACAGGTCTACATTTCCTCTCTATTTCATGATCTCTATCAAACGCAACTCTCGCTATGTGACGTTTTGGTTGGGTAAAATTTACGTAGTCTCTACCTAGAGACAGAGGTTCGATGTCTCCTTACTCTCTGTCCCTCTCCTTCCAGCATCTATGCCCGCTCGGAAAACTAGTAATATAAACTCCACTAAGTATCGAAGTTGCAGAGATAGTTTCGTTTATCTTTGAGATTCGCTTCTGCCGGCGATTCCTGAAGCAAAAAAGCGAACTCAGTTGCAAAGTGGATGATTGCCATTTCACTCTCATTGGAGGTTCGACTTTAACGAAGAAAAAGAATTCGAAGGAAAGAAAATTGGGAAATAGTTCTGAAAGACCAAGACCTCACCTTTGTCTTTTTTTGTTTGTTGTGGAGTGACTGATGATCATTTTCTTTTTTTCTTTTCTTTTTTTACTTTTGTGCTATAAAATCAGCGAAATGGTAGAAATGCGAAAATGATTAATTTCGATTTCTCAAGAAACACTGGATTTCTACTTTTCCCTACTTTCTTAAACCATCATAGAAGTTATATGGTTTAGCTTCTTCATTTCATATCTCTAGTATCATGTGAATCCTCAAGCTCCTTTGCATCACTAAAAGAAAATGAATATATTAAAGTATCTCCTCATATTCTTCTTTTGTTAGAGAAGGCGCGAGTGAGTCTTTACAGATTTAGAAAAAAATGTTGCGAACATCTGAAGGAAGAAACAGAAAACTCCTGAAGACTCACTGAGTTCATTTCTGTATTCAGTAGATACAGTAAGGAAATAGCTAGACAGAGGAATACACGAAAGAAAATGTAAAAGAGGAACCACAAAATTGTAATTTATAACAATGATACAAAGCTGAAATACTTCCACGAGTAAACAATGCAAAAGTATTTGCATCAACACCCATTAACACACATACAGACACACACACTATA
>NC_061092.1:65744289-65764289 GCF_015104395.2 Macrobrachium nipponense
TCTCATATATTGGATCTAGACCCAAAATCTAAGGAGCAATTAGTGGTGCTTGTTAAGTAAGCCACCCTTATATTTTCGGCAGACGGTCAGTTTCACAGTTTACAAGTCTACTCCTAAATACCAGTAGGGGTTACAGTCAGTATCACGTTCGTTGTATCTCAATGGTCCGGGCTGCGGGACTATACATTGTCATATATATTATTGTCGATATTAGCTCAGTCCCTCCGGTCACGGGTTAGTAATGCGCCATAGACTCAAAGTTTTCATCGTATTTCACCTCGTGGCATATTCATTTTTGTTATGAAATGGAGGTGGACATCCTCGAGCCTTGTAATGATGGCATCTAATGTTTTCTTTGACGGGCTTGAGCTTTGGATTCCAATTCGACTTTCCATGTTCCCTGGATCCTGAAACCTCTCTTCCTTTAAAGATCTGTCTGTTGATTCCATCCACTTAATCGTACTTCCCTTTCGCTCCTGTTTTTATTGTTTCAATCTGGAATGCACCGATAAGGAAGATGCCGGTTCCATCGGAAAGCGCATGAAAGTCTTTGGTCTATACGACCTAAATCAAGGTCGCGTTTGGCATTCCAAAGAGCACTGATGCGCATTCACAGATTCCCGTTCCCTTCTGGAGCCGCGATTTGACGAGGGAGGCTTGTCTCTGGTTTTGAGGCTTCGGCAAATCTCAGGTTGATGGAAACTTTTACTCAGCATTTTATAAGAAGTCAGGCTCAGGAGGCAAGAATTCTTGAAAAGCGTTGCGTCTTCTGAACGTCTTTCGGTCGTCTTCAGTGGGGGTTGCTGGGAGGTCAGGAGATTTTCATGGCTGTTTGGATGACGCCCAAAAGACCTGCTGAAGTTTGGAGCACAGACAAAATACTGAAAAGTTAAGAATTTTCTTTAAGAATTCGTAGATGCACACCCGCGTGTACGCAGGTGTACTTCTGTGCTCCCTTACCCTACATTCATGCACACACTCACACACACTGATACAATAAGGAAGTGGAATGCTAGGAGATAAAGCTACGTATATTTATTCTGTAATAATCGGGAGTAAAGCCAGTAGTCCTAGTAAAAACGGCCAACTGCAAAGGAATGAGGGAAAAATCTCATAAAGTTTGGGAAAAGGCTCTGCGTGATTTCCTTAGGGAAAGCATGAAAATTCGCGACTATTGTTATATAGTTATTCTCTTACTAGCTGAAAGTTGAGACTTTATCCTTTATTTAGACTGTTGCTAATATCCACGTTTTGGAAATTCTGTTACACACTTTAATCTAAAGCATATCCTTCACTGCATATGGTAATGAAAGAGGTTTCAGTTTATTTCTTCAATAATATTAAAATTTACAAGGATATTCTAATTTTTTTATTTGTTTGTCTCCATCCGTTTGTTATTTTTATTATTATATTGCTCTTATTAGTTTATTTTTGTAATATTCTTATTTCTAAAATTCTGTTTTCAGGGAGTTTTCTAAATATGGTCACTAAGGTCATCAGTTCGAGCATTTTGAATATCAGTAGTAACAGAGCTCAGTTCAGAGCATCTATCCACACTTTGCCTCTGACCTTGGCTGTTGAATGTTCTGCTTGTTTGAAGGTTGCTGATATAAACAATGCTTGTGAACCTGATTTTATAACTTTAAATGTTAATCTTCTATACTTGATTAATAAAGAATCACAGTATAATTCTTCTGTAATAGAATATAGCTACATATGCATCCAGCTACAGAAAATTTTGAAATTCTACAACCTCTATGGTAAGAAAAACAGCATAGTACTAATTCTAAAATTTTGTGAGACGCAAAAATTTTCTACAAGTAATTGGTAGAGCCTGTAGAACGTGCTAATTGTGAATTAGCAAAAATTTTCTACAAGTAATTGGTAGAGCCTGTAAGAACGTGCTAATTGTGAATTATGTCCAGAAGTTTACCCAACGAATTGGGTGCGTCCATTATTTCCTGAAGTGGAAAAAGGATAGAGTCCTTCCTACCTTCGTTAATAACAGCAGCTTAGCTTTCATTCCTTCAGCATATGTGCATTTCTCCTTTCTATATTTTCCATCCTTATAATAAGGGACTTAAGGTTACTGGTCTGGAAACACAAGCGCACATACACACATGCCATCATGCCTTACAAAATCTGATGAAGAAAGACAAAGAGAGTGTTAGACTGTTTAAAAAAAAAAAGTTTGCCTGGAGGGAACGGTGATTATTTTCTTTACTTAATCAGGATTTACTCAGTGACAAACAATATTCCGACAGGCATTTCGGACATGTGTTTAAAATAAGAAGAAAAATTAAACCAGCAATTAATGAAAATCTGGCTGTTTCATCACCTTGTGGTTCAGAGCCTCAGACTAATCCTTCGTGAGTGGCGACTTTTTGAGGTTTCAGGCGAACGTCTATTTCCATTCCCAGAGAGGGTTCTGTTTTTGGATTTCTCAATGGGATTTCTTTTAATGATATTTCATTTGCGGAAGGCTCATTCATTTCCTTTTTAAATTGCTTTATTCTCCCGGCAATGGGGTTGTTTTCCTTTTTCATAACTATTCGATGAAAAAGAAAAACTTTATATCGTTCCCAAAGCAATTTGGATACAGTATCGGCTTTGCAATATATAAACATGACCAGATGTACGCAACACTTCTTTTGCATTGTATGTTTTTTTTTTTTTTTTTTTTTTTTTTTTTTTTTTTTTTTTTTTTTTTTAGAAAAGTATTCATTTTATAAATAGAATTCACTTTGAAGATTTTTGATGTATAAACTTTGAAGTTTAACTGAACTTGACCTACGTTCCTAGAATTTTCTTACTGGTGTATCTGGCAATAATAATTTGTTTATCAAAATTTACAAAAGGGAATTTGTGTTGTCCGTTCTATTTATATTTGCTTTATTTCTGCTCTACTTAATAGTTTTCTTGTATGGAACTGTTTATCCTGAGCACATCGAAGTAATTCCTTTGATCTTTTGATTATAGTGACGTAATGGGGTTGTGTTCTGCTCTTAATCCTAACATATTCAGAAGAGTACTATCGCCATTATTTCTGTTCCTTGTTTAGATATCACTGTTATTTATATATCTATATTGCTTGCGGAATTCCTAAGTCTTGAAGTAGTAACACCTTTGCTTTCATTTATTTCATTTTGATTCTTTAGCTTTTATAAGCGAGTTTTGAAACGCTCCAACTTCCCTTATGACTTGTGTGGGTCAGTTCGTAGGTCTGGCTTTCCATTGGAGAGTCTGGGTTCTGACCCCGATGCAAGTCAGAAATTTAGTTCTGTGAAACAAGGGCTCATGGGTCCATCAGCTGCTTCGCAATCATGTTGAAAGGATGATTCGATTGAAATTCTACCAACTGACTCACTGAGGGGTCGGGAAGTTAGGTAAAATTTGTTGGTATATTATGCGGCATCCTGCGCAAGAAAACCCTCAGGTACAGAAGTACTTAGGTTCCTACTTCTATTATGACCTGAGTGGGTCATTAAGTAGCACCCTGATTTTTCATTATAGAGACTGGAGTTCAATGCTAATGTGAGCCAGATATATAATATAATATATATATATATATATATATATATATATAATATATATAATTAATTTATATATATATTATAATATATAGATATATATATAATAAATATATATATTATATTATAATATCATATATATATATATATATAAAAATGTATATATATATATATGTATGTTATATATGAGACGAGGAATAATTCCCCCTGCTCTTGCCCTGGTGGAAGAACGAAAAACAGAGAATGTCCCTCGACTTTCCTCGAAATTTGCATAGCGATTATGGATTGACTCCTCTGGGAAAAACCGCCTGAGTTTTCTGGAGTGGCGATACATTCATTCTCCTCAATGATAAACGAGACGTGATCTTATTCCCATCCCCGGCTAAAGGCTTCCTGTTGACAATTGCCAGGGATGGAATCAATGCCACATATAGGCTACGGTTATAATTTTAAGTAAAGTTTATAATGATAGAAATTATCATATGTATCGATCATAGATCTTAACGATCTCAGGGTTAGTTATTCATATTCTTAAAGAAAAAAAGCTCTTCATTCATTTTCCACCGAATGTGCAAAGCTGTTCTATCAATTTTCGTACAAAATAATGCAAACGAAAACCTTCACACTCAAATCGTGAATAAAAACTGGGTTTATTTTTTCAAACCCCGTATCCTGTCCTGTTTTAATTTCATATTAAAATATTTCCTAGATGTATTAATACATAGAAAATCTTTCCAATGCAAATTCAGTATTCATAGAAAACCCACAAATAATTTAACATATGTACATTTTTATTCTGGCCACCATCTTAATATTAAAATGTCAATTTTTTCTTCTGTTACTACGCGCTTTGCGTATCACGAGTCCACAATATCTGGACCAAGAAATACAATACATCAAAAAGATAGAAACGATCTCTGCTACCCACCTCATTTAATTGATTTATGTTATCAAAAAGCTCACCAAATTTTTTATAGTGTTGCTATTAATGAAAAAGAAATGCCTAAAAATGTACTTAGCTTACCTTACTTTCGTGGATTTGAAACAATAAAATCAATATTTAAATCGTTTAATGTTAATGTAGTGTTCTCTTATAACAATACCATTAAAGATATGCTAATTAAGAATAGTCCCGTAACAAATAACAACATCATTTACAAAATTCCTTGTAAGGATTGCCCATCGGTTTACGATGGTCAGTCAAGTCAAAATTTATGTGTACGTATTAAGCAGCATATGTATTCAGTTAAATATGAATACACAAATGAATGTTGCAATGGATGAAACGCAATGTTGTTCATTATGAAAGGAAGGGAAAATTATTATTCATACGAAAGGAAGAGGGAGACAGCAGTCTCTTAAATAATCAAAGGTTAAAATTAAAAGATGAAAATATAAACGAAATAAACAGTAAACTCGTAAAGAGGATTAGGAGAAGACTGACAAGGAAACGGGGAAAGACGTAGGTGTGGGGGTGGGGGTCCATATCAAGAGAGGTATCCATCAATTTTGCTTCATAAATCTTTGTTCCAAAGATATCTTTCTACGCCAGTTTGGTTCCTACAAACTAAGGTTACTCAAGGTCCGGATTGACAGCCATCATGCTGTCAGTTTCAGAACAGGCAACAAACTTTCCTCCCCAGAGTTCTCTAACATCAGGGAACATACTAAGAAATGCAAACATGAAATCCAATAAAAGGACTTTGAGATTATAAGCAAAACACTTCTATGTGCCCTAACAAAAGTTTCATATTCAATATTCTCGCGCGCATCCTCTGAGGTTAATTTTTTTAAAAACTTTATTAATAGGTAGGAGATGCAACGAAAAAAACCCACTATGTAACTAATTTCTAAATAAACTTTGGGGTTTTCAAGAAAATGTGACATTTTCCCATGAATGTTTTACTTGAATTGTAATAGGCTAATGTTGCAAGTAAATATTTCACATATATATCTTGATACTTCTAAATGTCTATGAGGTTCAGAAAAATTAATTCATTTTGTTGTTATAGAAATTCTATTTGCTTATTTTGTTATTAATTTTAAAATGATTGCAACTCCTTAGCTAAAGTTGCATTGCGCACACCGATAGACCACTTGTACCTAACGTCTGCCATGCCCATGAGAAGTTCGGGCGGGCTAGGCAGTTCCTTTCTCCAGTCAATCTGCTTTTGCAAGCGCGAGATGAAGCCTGTGTAAGCAGATTATTGAGGTTAAAAGGAACAAATACTGATACGGCAATGATGACGTCGTCACTTGGCAGGAGATTGCTCTCAGCCAGCTAAGAGTTACGTTACTTGCTGTAACAAATACGACTTTAGGATAATTTTATTATCTTTTAATACTCGACCCACACGAAAAGAATGTCTGAAAAAAAAGACAGTACCAAAATTGAACAATATATTAGTTTCATGTTGGAAATCTGCATAATTGTAATTATGTTAAATTAAATATTCCTTATTCAAACTATATGAAAAAGGTTTCCATACAAATTCTATATATATTATTAACCCTGTATAAGATTCATATAGGATTATTTCATAGATAAACATTTTCACTTCTAGACTTCCTGACTTTAAAATCTCTTTTATTTTATTTTATTTATTTATTTATTTATTTATTTATTTTATTATTATTATTTTTTTTTTTCATTGACTACGAATATAATCACCGTGACAGACAATATGTCAGTAGGTTTTGGATATGTGTTTGAACTTTTAGCTTATTTGTCATTACTAAAGCGTTAAGTTAGAGTTCAAATCTTTACGCATATATATTTGGATATTTAATTCTCTATGGTTACGTTTAGCTTATTGATTTTATCGTGATTCCTTTTTTATTATAATTTGTAACCCTTCCGACTTCTTACGGAGTGTATTATATTGACTCCACTTGTATCCATATTATCTTATTTTTTTTATATTTATTTATTTATATATATATATATTTGATAAATTAATGGTTGGCTTGAATATGTGGAAAAGTGTTCTAGCGGCGTACCGTATAAGGCTACTTGCGGTATCAATTCTATAGATACAAGATATAAATGATAAAGGTATTTAAAACCGCGAGAACCGCTATAATCCAGTTCGGATCCAATATCACGAGTTGTAACTCGTAAGACATTGACACTTCCTATTTAATTATCCGTTATTCTACCAAACCGATTGACTCTGGGTGATAAAATATATTATTGGTTTTCTTAATGGAAAGGAATTCACACAACGTGTTAAGGAGATTATTATTGATTTACACCACCCGAGTCAGATTATCATGTGTTGAATTCCATGTTTACTGATTTAGCACTCATAAATATTCCTAACGCACTCAATTGCGGTGTTTGTTTTTAGTGCTATTAATTTCTATATAACGTGTCAAGGAACTATTAACACTAAGAAGTGTTTATTCCTCTGTCAGACTCGTAATTCTGTTAATAATTTTACGTATATTCTTTCAAGGATTGATTTGGCACAGGATAGGCCCTTAACTGACAGGTGTCTTAGTGTGTCCCCTGTTTTCATGACACGTGTTACAATCAGTTATGTGCTTATTATATCTGTAAGCATTGTAGGCCAGTAAAACAGTGATTTGGCTTTCTGTGACATAGTAGGGAACCCTGGATGACGGAATGCAACCAGTTTATGACGATTGGTATGAAAGAGATTATTATTACTACCTGGTCGTTAGTCCTCTGCTGTGTTCTTCGGGTTTTTCCTCGTCACGGACCTACATATAATATTACATTTGATTACACTATTCTGATACACATACTTTAAATACTTTTGCTTTAGGGTTTCTGCTCGAAGTGTTTATTGTTTTTTGCTTAGCCGCTGACCCTGTTTCCGTTCGAAATGTTTATTGTTTGGTGTTTATTGCTGCTGACTCTGTTTCCGTTCGAAGTGTTTATTGTTTGGGTTATGTCTGTTGACTCTTGCTTTGTTCAGTTTGTAACAGGTCTGCGCTCCAACCCAGATATTCAATGCTCGCGATCTCTTGGGTTAAGGAATTTTTCTTGTTTAGATACGGTTTTTTAACAATAGCACGGATGTTTCTATATCTTTTAGTCCAATTAATGGTTCTTTGCTGTATGGTGCGGGATTGCGGGATAATGCGTCAGCTATGATATTTGCCTTCCCAGGTAGATATCTTATCTTGGCTCCAAAGACCTGAATGATCATTTGTCACCGAGTTCCTTTTGGACTGTGATTAAAGCCTTTGAAAAACTCGGTAAAGGACTCATGTTCAGTAAGGACTTTATCAGGATAGCCATAGATTATGAACTTAAAATGTACTAGTTAGTTAAAGATACCTAGCCCTTCCTTGCCTATTACTGCATATTTACTTTCAGAGGGCTTTAGTTTACGTGAATAAAAAGCTATAGGAAAGAACTGTTTATCATATTACTGAAGTAGTACCCTCTTACCCCTTGGTCTGAGGCGTCTGTTACAATAAAAAAAAATTCCTTATTTAAATCAGGGATTTTTAAGTTACGTGAGCTGCATTATTCCGCTTTTAAGATATCGAACGCCTGTTTATGCTTTTTAGACCATAATCAATCTACGCTCTTCTTCGTAAGATCTGTTAAAGGAGCTGTCATGATTGAAGAGTTACATATTTGCATACGATTGTAATACCCACTACAGCGCAAAAGTGCTGTATCCCCCTTTTACGTTAATAAGTACCGGAAAGTTATGAATAGCCGGCACCTTACCATGGACTACTTTAAGACCTTGACTAGACACATAAAACCTAGATAAACATGTTCGGTTTTTTAAAACTCACATTTAGATATTTTACTCTGAGATTATTTGTCTTTGTCTCTGTAGCACTAGCTCTAGTTTATGTGAATATACTTCTAAGGTATTAGAAAAGATTATAAGACCAACCAATAGCGGGATTAGGGTATATCCCTAAAAGTCTCCAAACACTATATTGTAATTGGGGCGCAACGTAAGCCGGAGGCATACGTAAAAATTGATAATGTCCCCTGAGTGTGCTGAAAACGGTGTATGAGGTACAATCACTTAGGTAATGGTATCTGGTAAAAGCATTTAAGTAAGTCCAAGCTGGTGAAAAATTTATTCTAACCTAACAGAGATAAGATGTCGTCGCTACATGGCACTGGAAACTATCGGGAGTCGTTTCCTTGTTTAAGCGACAGAAATCTACGCAGATACGCCTAGTCCGATCTCTTATGGCATGACGTTTTGAGGGAAAATTATATTGGCTATTTGATTTCCTAATGGCTCCTATTACTAACATATTTCAACTTCGTCATTTATCTCTATTTTGAAATTGCAGTGAGAGTCTATACGAAGGTACGTATATAGCTTTATGTTTGTCCTTAGACCGTATTTGTGTTAAATTACATCCGTTTTTCCCAGAGATCACTCGCTAGTGGAGAAACTTCCTGGTATTCAGGTAAAAGATAAAAAAAATTTCTGCTGAATCACCTCTGCTTGAATGACTTTACTGATATTACTTTAGATAGATTATCAGAGAGATTCATCCACGACTGGTTGGGCGGGATTAAAAATTAGCAACAATAAAAGATAAGCGATATTTATATGTATAGGTTTTTGTGGATTACTATATTAACTTGTTTGCAGTGAGTCAACCGTGTCTAGGGCTTTGTTCGCGGAAATCGTTATATTTCAGAGTGTCGGGAAGGATTAAAATTTCATTTCCCAGCAAAGTCTTTTTTACACGCACTAAGACATTCGAGGGTGCATGCTTCTCGAGATTTTGCGTGCAAAGTGCGACTGCGGTTGTGGGAGAATTCTGTTGGGTCATTTGAACAATGTTACGATTTATGAGACAAATGTATAGTTCCTTTATATAAGTTATTATTTGATTAACTGTCTCATTTTTGTTCAAACGGATTTTAATATGTTTGAAGGTTTATAGGATTTCCCTTTGATAAACACGCCTTATTTTGCAGGATGTAAGATAATATTTTGTATACCCCTAGATGGATCTTACAATTACACTAGATACAGATCAATGTTTTTTATAACTATAGAGGTATCTGTAAGCGCTCGCTTATCCGGACTTCTCATTAGGGAAGTTCGAACAACAGACGGTGAGTCCGTAAATACAGGATATTACGTGTACTAAAGGAATAAACAAGGTATTCTAATTTTTACGGCACGTACAGTCGGGCTTTATCCACCACTACTTATAATAACTTACGTATTAAAAAAAAAACGAAAACCTGCTCTGATTACTTTATACGGTCGTGTGTTTCATAGGAAAAATCCTTTTTAATTCAAAAAGATATTGGCATGTATGAACCAACATCGCTTTTCCCCACTCTGCTAGAGTCGCTTATTGTGTGGAATTTGCTATGCTTTGAACACTTCGGCAGTTTTGACTGACCTTGACCGCTTGACTAGGTGACACAGTCACCGAGTTTGCTTGTTTGATTCTGAACGGGCTACTGTTTCTATTTCTTTTTGTAATAATTAGGATCCTTCTCTTTATTACCATCGGCCACGTATTGTGTGTTTTTAGCATTATGTTGCTGGTTACGTATAAAGCAATGAATGACGAACTATTAGGAACTGAGCGATTACTAATAAGACAAGTTATCACTACTGCATTCAATATTAACTGTTTGTACTTCATTCTTTGCTAAAATTTGAAATAGTGAGGGATCCTGGTCAGCGCATTTAGCCTGATGAAAGTTTTTACAGACATGTTATTCCTTGCAATCCAGCCATATTTTAAAGTTAAGTTGAGTCTTGAGGTTCGATATTTTATATAACTCAAAAAACTCAAGGCTAAAACTGCGATCGGGACTTTGCAAAGGAGCATTTATTGTCATGACCCGAAATAGTGTTACCTCTAATTTATCTAGATTTGTACGGGTGTTCCACTTGTTTTTGTGTGTTTTCTAATCACTACGGTGCTTAACGACCCTATGGTGCATCTGTATAAATACAGACGTCCACTGCGTAAACGCATATTCACTGTTTAATATGATTTGTTACGTAAGGGATTAATAATCACCCAAAATGATAAAATCAACATAGTATATGATTATGATATTTCAGTAGAACTTCTGGAAACAGACACTCAAAGATAAAACTCGCAGTAGCGAAATCTCAATGATGTAGATAATTTCTGTAAAAAAGTAAGATTAAGAATGTCTCGTAACTTCAGCCACAGGAATAACGAAATTCGACCTGCAAAGGAAACACTCAAGTTACTCCAAATGAATAAAAAATTGTACTTAGCTTGCTTTTGTGGGAAGTCACGGTGTTCCGATAACGACACACGGCCTTGGTCCTCCTTCTCTATTTAGTGATGACCTGGTTTGGCTTCAGTTCCCCCGCGCGTTGTGTTTCGATGATTCGAGCCCTTGAAAGATCCGATGCTGCAGACGCGTTCGGTTTGTTTCTTGGAGTGCCGGAAACGCTCACTAACGATGTTTTCTTGAATGATTCTAATGAGAGACGAAGCTTGCGTTGTCGTATGGAAAAAAGGGACACGGTCGGTTTTTATTGTTTCGTTGAAGTTATTCACTAATGATGATACTAAGTTGCTTGAAGAATCTCTTGCTTTCGTCGTCGTTAAAGAGTTCTTGTTGTTTTCTGAAGTCGCTCACTAAACGATGAAAATAAGTTGCTTGAAGAATCTGCTGCTTTCGTCGTCGTTGAAGAGTTCTTATATGATACTTCATTATTCTGATGTTTCTTCGGAGAAGTTGTAGAGTTCTTCTGGTCCACTGCCACCAATATTAGGGCTTGTGCCTTGTATGATAAGGCGCCCTATGAGGTAATGTTAGACTTGCGATAATCTATACGCTAAGTCGGTTGGTATTGCACTTCCATCTTCAATGGAGTGTCTTGGGGTTTGTAGATCACTTACGAAGTCGGTACTATCTTGTTGGTTATTACGACGATGTGTTAAACTCATGGTTCGGTGAGGAGGTTCTTGTAGAAAACACGAAGTATAAAAATAGATATATATTCTTCTGAAGTTTTACATGGTGAAGATCAGGTATGATTGTACAAGTCTTCTAATAACGATAGCTTGATCGCTTCTGCCAATGATGATGGCTAATCCTATTCCTCTACATGATAAAGCTTAGGTAAAGAGGTACAGGTCTTCTAATGACGATAGCTAACTCTGTTCTGCCTCTCTACCATCTCTGTTACAAGTTATGAAGGAACAGACAGTAGTTCGAACATATGAACCATACATACAAATGACATAGTTTCATACGAACACACAATCAAATGACACGCTAGATCACGTAGGCCGCTTGGGCTATAGGTCACGGTGTTTGTCTCAAGCAGGAAGCTTGGACTAAAGTTTATAAACAATTGAATGACTACAGGTGACGGCATGTTATCTTAGCGTACTTTTATTGTATACGTCATCTTTAGCGTCTCTAGTCTGATCACATTCCTGCAAGCAATCTTTTATATATATGGACTAACATTCCATATTTTTATTTTTTATTATGTAAACACTTACAAATGTACAACTGATGGAATGTTTCATTTCTTATGGTTTTTGACTGAATGGCACGAGGAATATTCTGAATGAAGGTATTCATAGCGATATATGAAGTTGTTTATTCATTCCGCACTGAATCTGTGAGAGATGGACATTTTATTTCACTCTAATTCTCTGCATAGTCCCTTTTGAAGTCAGGTCCAATGTCCAAGACACACATACACATACACATACACACGCACACTAAAACTTAAAATGAAACAAGCGTGTCATAGGGAAATTTGATTTCGTAGCGAATGATAGAAAAGACAAAAAGAAAAAAAAAAAAAAAAGTGTGAAGCGTATAATCAAGGCCACCTACAATAGGTCTATCTTTTAGTAGTCTCGGTATAATGCTGTATATGCTGCGACCCATGAAACTCTCAGCCGGTCGTGGTGTCTATTAACGCATTTATCCAGACGCACGATCATAGCTAAATTTAATTTTGAATTAAAAAAAATTATATTGAGGCTAGAGGGCTGCAATCTGGTGTGTATGATGATTGGAGGACTGATGATCAACAAGAATTTGCAACCCTCTAGCCTCTAGTTTTTAAGATCTGAGGGCGGACAGGAAAAGTGAGGTCAGAAAATAGAGCGGACGGACAGACAAAGCCTACACAATAGTTCTCTTTCACAGAAATTAAATACTGAAAGAGTTAGTAATTGTCGTAAAGCTATGCTAAAAAGCAAGAGAATGCTCTTCGTTCGAAAGAAATAAGCTAACCAAATTATATGAGCAAAACGCGTAGACATTTAAATTCTAGAGAAATGTTTTACTCTATATGGGCCTCTTTTCTCGCAGTTTCGCTATAAATGGTCCCGATGAGAAAACTTCATCAAGCTCTAAAAGCTCTGGGCCATATTCTATTATTTTGAAGTTGGACCAGGCTACGAAAATAGGATAATGCGTGAAAGTTCTTTTCTGAATGATCTCTGCATCAACATTAAACCGAGTACCATTTGGAAGCCATATTTTACATGAATGAGGACTGCATATTATCTTTGATATTATTTCGAACTTTAGCGATAAACAGTAAAGACATTCATATGCTTATTTCCCCATACAAAAACGTGTTAATTTTATACAAACAACAAAACCTTTAATGGTAATTTAGAATTTATGAATAAATAATCACGGCATTACTGTTCATACTGGTGTTATAAGGCCCAAAATTATAGATGAAATAGTTTCAACGTTGCCAATGGGAAACTTCTTTTTGAGGTTGATGACACTGACCTGGAGAGGGAGCGAATGAGCAGGGGAGCTACCAACCATAACTAGAAAAATTAAGTATGCAATGAAAGGGATTAGGGAAGGAGTCTGTTAACTTTTCTGATGTTTAAATATCTCTCTTTAGACATTCGAAAGTAGTGAATGTCTCAAAACTCTTTGGTGTCATGTGATATTTCTATCTGCTTAAACATCTTTGGAAATTTTCGATGTAAATAAATTTGAACAGTTTTTACGTCTAATTTCCTTCATATAAGATTTTCGTTGTCTTTTGTTATAATCTTTCATCAGTTTTCTAGATTAGTAATAGATTGTTTTATATCCTTGTTTCTACTCCAGAACATTTCAGAAACTTGATGCAGATGTAGTCTTACTTGACAGTCATGCTAGTAACTCCCTTCTCATCAAAGTATTTAAAATTATGTTCGGAATCACATTTTCTAAACCCACACAAACAGCTTCAAAGAGCCACAGAACAACATTTCCACATTCCTCGCAAGCAGGAAAAAAAGAAAAAGAATCATCTCGGGACCATTGTAATCTCATTAAGTGGAAGGGAGGTTAAAAAGATTTTTTCGAGATAACGGTTCCTGCGAGGGGAGATAATCGTATTTTGCAAAGGCCAATCTCATTTATGTGTCACAGTGACTGAAAGTTTCCTGTTAAGATAAACTACTTTCCTTTGATTCTGTGTTCCTGTTCTATTCACAGCAGGTATCCTAATCCTCGAGAGCGGATGCGCGTAATTGTGGGTACTCTTGTTTTTAGAAACAAGGTTTTAATTTTAATCGTATACTTATATTTTGGTTTATATAGGTTAGATTTTCATTCAGTCTATTTTTTTTAATTAGGAACTTTTTGCTGTATATACTTTAATAATAATAATATAATAATAATAATAATAATAATAATAATAATAATAATAATAATAATAATAATAATAATAATAATAATAATAATAATAATAATAATAATATTTTGGTAAAAGACCCTCTTTTAGGCAAATTCTGTTAAAGAGAATGGCAGAATAAAGCGAGTTGATTTTATACATTGTTTTTTTATTTTTCTTACAATCTGCTTCTCTGGATCAGCGATGTTTCTGAGTAACTGGCCAATATTCATGTTGGGAATTTCTAAAAAATAAAAAAAAAAATTAAAATGCTGAAGGTGATCTTTTATTTTATTAAAACAGGATCTCAGGTCCAGGTCAAGCAGGGGTCCTAATCAGTGCCGGTATTATTCCGAAAGCATATTTCCATTCCAGGCCGAGGTCGCCTGTGGTTTAAAGAGCAAAATAAATAAGAAAAACAACTCTGTCCTTTAAAGAAATTGGTCTTTGTTTAAACTTTGGAGTTTGAGATGTATTTCACTTGTTTTATGTCTTGATGAATAATTAGTTTGTCTGTTGATGAAAATTACAGATCTATTTTCAGTGGCCCTGATTATGTGATGTACAGAAAACTCGACTGCGCAAAAGAAACTTCGGCGCATTTTGTTACTTATTTCTTTTCCGTTTCCTTTGCACAGAAAACCAGCGTTTTATTGTTTGCTGACTTAATTTTTTTAACTCGATCTTTCCGTGGGAATCATGAACATCGAGATGTCCGTTCACATCCATTACTTGTTCAGGGAAAATATCTTCATAATGAAAACCAATTCAGATTAAGCCATGAGCTGATAAAGAATATCATGTCAACCAGTAAAGCAATTTTTGATGTTTTGAATCCTATTGAATAGAGACGCTGTTCTCACCACGCACAAGTAAATGTCAAGAAAAAGGTTCAGACTCCAGTCTGGGCAAGTGGGTTTGCAGCCATGCCTGATCTTACAATTACACTAGATACAGATCAATGTTTTTTATAACTATAGAGGTATCTGTAAGCGCTCGCTTATCCGGACTTCTCATTAGGGAAGTTCGAACAACAGACGGTGAGTCCGTAAATACAGGATATTACGTGTACTAAAGGAATAAACAAGGTATTCTAATTTTACGGCACGTACAGTCGGGCTTTATCCACCACTACTTATAATAACTTACGTATTAAAAAAAAAACGAAAACCTGCTCTGATTACTTTATACGGTCGTGTGTTTCATAGGAAAAATCCTTTTTAATTCAAAAAGATATTGGCATGTATGAACCAACATCGCTTTTCCCCACTCTGCTAGAGTCGCTTATTGTGTGGAATTTGCTATGCTTTGAACACTTCGGCAGTTTTTGACTGACCTTGACCGCTTGACTAGGTGACACAGTCACCGAGTTTGCTTGTTTGATTCTGAACGGGCTACTGTTTCTATTTCTTTTTGTAATAATTAGGATCCTTCTCTTTATTACCATCGGCCACGTATTGTGTTTTTTAGCATTATGTTGCTGGTTACGTATAAAGCAATGAATGACGAACTATTAGGAAACTGAGCGATTACTAATAAGACAAGTTATCACTACTGCATTCAATATTAACTGTTTGTACTTCATTCTTTGCTAAAATTTGAAATAGTGAGGGATCCTGGTCAGCGCATTTAGCCTGATGAAAGTTTTTTACAGACATGTTATTCCTTGCAATCCAGCCATATTTTAAAGTTAAGTTGAGTCATTGAGGTTCGATATTTTATATAACTCAAAAAACTCAAGGCTAAAACTGCGATCGGGACTTTGCAAGGAGCATTTATTGTCATGACCCGAAATAGTGTTACCTCTAATTTATCTAGATTTGTACGGGTGTTCCACTTGTTTTTGTGTGTTTTCTAATCACTACGGTGCTTAACGACCCTATGGTGCATCTGTATAAATACAGACGTCCACTGCGTAAACGCATATTCACTGTTTAATATGATTTGTTACGTAAGGGATTAATAATCACCCAAAATGATAAAATCAACATAGTATATGATTATGATATTTCAGTAGAACTTCTGGAAACAGACACTCAAAGATAAAAACTCGCAGTAGCGAAATCTCAATGATGTAGATAATTTCTGTAAAAAAGTAAGATTAAGAATGTCTCGTAACTTCAGCCACAGGAATAACGAAATTCGACCTGCAAAGGAAACACTCAAAGTTACTCCAAATGAATAAAAAATTGTACTTAGCTTGCTTTTGTGGGAAGTCACGGTGTTCCGATAACGACACACGGCCTTGGTCCTCCTTCTCTATTTAGTGGATGACCTGGTTTGGCTTCAGTTTCCCCCGTGCGCGTTGTTTCGATGATTCGAGCCCTTGAAAGATCCGATGCTGCAGACGCGTTCGGTTTGTTTCTTGGAGTGCCGGAAACGCTCACTAACGATGTTTTCTTGAATGATTCTAATGAGAGACGAAGCTTGCGTTGTCGTAGGAAAAAGGACACGTCGGTTTTGTTTCTTGAAGTTATTCACTAATGATGATACTAAGTTGCTTGAAGAATCTCTTGCTTTCGTCGTCGTTAAAGAGTTCTTGTTGTTTTCTGAAGTCGCTCCCTAAACGATGAAAATAAGTTGCTTGAAGAATCTGCTGCTTTCGTCGTCGTTGAAGAGTTCTTATATGATACTTCATTATTCTGATGTTTCTTCGGAGAAGTTGTAGAGTTCTTCTGGTCCACTGCCACCAATATTAGGGCTTGTGCCTTGTATGATAAGGCGCCCTATGAGGTAATGTTAGACTTGCGATAATCTATACGCTAAGTCGGTTGGTATTGCACTTCCATCTTCAATGGAGTGTCTTGGGGTTTGTAGATCACTTACGAAGTCGGTACTATCTTGTTGGTTATTACGACGATGTGTTAAAACTCATGGTTCGGTGAGGAGGTTCTTGTAGAAAACACGAAGTATAAAAATAGATATATATTCTTCTGAAGTTTTACATGGTGAGATCAGGTATGATTGTACAAGTCTTCTAATAACGATAGCTTGATCGCTTCTGCCAATGATGATGGCTAATCCTATTCCTCTACATGATAAAGCTTAGGTAAAGAGGTACAGGTCTTCTAATGACGATAGCTAACTCTGTTCTGCCTCTCTACCATCTCTGTTACAAGTTATGAAGGAACAGACAGTAGTTCGAACATATGAACATACATACAAATGACATAGTTTCATACGAACACACAATCAAATGAGACACGCTACAGATCACGTAGGCCGCTTGGGCTATAGGTCACGGTGTTTGTCTCAAGCAGGAAGCTTGGACTAAAGTTTATAAACAATTGAATGACTACAGGTGACGGCATGTTATCTTAGCGTACTTTTATTGTATACGTCATCTTTAGCGTCTCTAGTCTGATCACATTCCTGCAAGCAATCTTTTATATATATGGACTAACATTCCATATTTTTATTATGTAAACACTTACAAATGTACAACTGTGGAATGTTTCATTTCTTATGGTTTTTTGACTGGAATGGCACGAGGAATATTCTGAATGAAGGTATTCATAGCGATATATGAAGTTCTTAATTCATTCCGCACTGAATCTGTGCGAGAGGGACATTTTATTTCACTCTAATTCTCTGCATAGTCCCTTTTGAAGTCAGATCCACTGTCCAAGACACGCATACACATACACATACACATACACACGCACACTAAAACTTAAAATGAAACAAGCGTGTCATAGGGAAATTTGATTTCGTAGCGAATGATAGAAAGACAAAAAAAAAAAAAAAAAAAAAAAAAGTGTGAAGCGTATAATCAAGGCCACCTACAATAGATCTATCTTTTAGTAGTCTCGGTATAATGCTGTATATGCTGCGACCCATGAAACTCAGCCGGTCGTGGTGTCTATTAACGCATTTATCCAGACGCACGATCATAGCTAAATTTAATTTTGAATTTAAAAAAAATTATATTGAGGCTAGAGGGCTGCAATCTGGTGTGTATGATGACTGGAGGGCAGATGATCAACAAGAATTTGCAACCCTCTAGGCTCTAGTTTTTAAGATCTGAGAGCGGACAGGAAAAGTGAGGTCAGAAAATAGAGCGGACGGACAGACAAAGCTGGACAATAGTTCTCTTTCACAGAAAATTAAAATACTGAAAGAGTCAGCAATTGTCGTAAAGCTATGCTAAAAAGCAAGAGAATGCTCTTCGTTCGAAAGAAATATGCTAATCAAATTATGTGAGCAAAACGCGTAGACATTTAAATTCTAGAGAAATGTTCTACTTGAAATGGGCCTCCTGTCTCGCAGTTTCGCTAAAAATGGTCCCGATGAGAAAACTTCATCAAGCTCTAAAAGCTCTGGGCCATATTTAATAATTTTGAAGTTGGACCAGGCTACGAAAATAGGATAATGCGTGAAAGTTCTGTTCTGAATGATTACTGCATCAACATTAAACCGAGTACCATTTGGAAGCCATATTTTATATGAATGAGGACTGCATATTATCTTTGATATTATTTCGAACTTTAGCGATAAAGAGTAAGACATTCATATGCTTATTTCCCCATACAAAAACGTGTTAATTTTATACAAACAACAAAACCTTTAATGGTAATTTAGAATATATGAATAAATAATCACGGCATTACTGTTCATCTGGTGTTATAAGGCCCAAAATTATAGATGAAATAGTTTCAACGTTGCCAATGGGAACTTCTTTTTGAGGTTGATGACACTGACCTGGAAGAGGGAGCGAATGAGCAGGGGAGCTACCAACCATAACTAGAAAAATTAAGTATGCAATGAAAGGGATTAGGGAAGGAGTCTGTGTTAACTTTTCAGATGTTTAAATATCTCTCTTTAGACATTCGAAAGTAGTGAATGTCTCAAAACTCAATGGTGTCATGTAATATTTCTATCTGCTTAAACATCTTTGGAAATTTTCGATGTAAATAAATTTGAACAGTTTTTACGTCTAATTTCCTTCATATAAGATTTTCGTTGTCTTTTGTTATAATCTTTCATCAGTTTTCTAGATTAGTAATAGATTGTTTTATATCCTTGTTTCTACTCCAGAACATTTCAGAAACTTGATGCAGATGTAGTCTTACTTGACAGTCATGCTAGTAACTCCCTCTCATCAAAGTATTTAAAATTATGTTCGGAATCACATTTTCTAAACCCACACAAACAGCTTCAAAGAGCCACAGAACAACATTTCCACATTCCTCGCAAGCAGGAAAAGAAGAAAAAGAATCATCTCGGGACCATTGTAATCTCATTAAGTGGAAGGGAGGTTAAAAAGATTTTTTCGAGATAACGGTTCCTGCGAGGGGAGATAATCGTATTTTTGCAAAGGCAATCTCATTTATGTGTCACAGTGACTGAAAGTTTCCTGTAAGATAAACTACTTTCCTTTGATTCTGTGTTCCTTTTCTATTCACAGCAGGTATCCTAATCCTCGAGAGCGGATGCGCGTAATTTTGGGTACACTTGTTTTTAGAAACAAGGTTTTAATTTTAATCGTATACTTATATTTTGGTTTATATAGGTTAGATTTTCATTCAGTCTATTTTTTTTTAATTAGGAAACTTTTTTTGCTGTATATACTTTAATAATAATAATAATAATAATAATAATAATAATAATAATAATAATAATAATAATAATATAATAATAATAATAATAATAATAATAATAATAATAATAATATTTTGGTAAAAGACCCTCTTTTAGGCAAATTCTGTTAAAGAGAATGGCAGAATAAAGCGAGTTGATTTTATACATTGTTTTTTTTATTTTTCTTACAATCTGCTTCTCTGGATCAGCGATGTTTCTGAGTAACTGGCCAATATTCATGTTGGGAATTTCTAAAAAATAA